>NC_134399.1:168369309-168669309 GCF_050003625.1 Haematobia irritans | reverse complement strand
TTTTATAGAAAAAAATTTTGAAAAAAAAAATCTATGGATATAAAATTTTGAAAAAAGTGTTCTACAGAAATAAAATTCTGACATAGTTTTCTATAGAAATATAATTTTGACAAAGTTTTCTATAGTAGTAACATTTTGATAAAATTTTCTATAGAAATAAAATTTTGACATAATTTTCTATATAAATAAAATTTTGAACAAATATTCTAAAGAAATAAAATTTTGAACAAATTTTCTAAAGAAATAAAATTTTGACGTAATTTTCTATAGAAATAAAATTTTGACAAACTTTTCTATATAAATAAAATTTTGACAAAATTACCTATAGAAATAAAATTGTGACAACATTTTTTATAGAAAAAAAAATTTTGAAAAAAAATCTATGGAAATAAAATTTTGAAAAAAGTGTTCTACAGAAAAAAATTTCTGACATAGTTTTCTATAGAAATAAAATTTTTACAAAATTTTCTATAGTAATAAACTGTTGACACAATTTTCTATAGATATAAAATTTTGACATAATTTTCTATACAAATAAAATTTTGAACAAATATTCTAAAGAAATAAAATTTTGAACAAATTTTCTAAAGAAATAAAATTTTGACGTAATTTTCTATAGAAATAAAATTTTGACATAATTTTCTATATAAATAATTTTTTGACAAAATTACCTACAGAAAAAAATTTTGCCAATATTTTCTATAGAAATAAAATGTAGACAAAATTCTCTATAGAAATAAAATTTTTACAAAATTTTCTGTATATTTGACATAATGTTGACATAATTTAATATAAATAAAATTTTGAAAAAATATTCTATAGAAATAAAATTTTGACAAACTTTTCTATATAAATAAAATTTTGAACAAATTTTCTATAGAAATAAAATTTTGACAAACTTTTCTATATAAATAAAATTTTGACAATATTACCTATAGAAATAAAATTGTGACAACATTTTTATAAGAAAAAATTTAGAAAAAAAATCTATGGAAATAAAATTTTGAAAAAAGTGTTCTACAGAAATAAAATTTTGACATAATTTTCTATAGAAATAAAATTTTGACAAAGTTTTCTTTAGTAATAACATTTTGACAAAATTTTCTATAGAAATAAAATTTTGACATAATTTTCTATAGAAATAAAATTTTGACAAAGTTTTCTTTAGTAATAACATTTTGACAAAATTTTCTATAGAAATAAAATTTTGACATAATTTTCTATATGAATAAAATTTTGAAAAATTTTCTATATATATAAAATTTTGAAAAAATTTTCTATAGATATAAATTTTTACAAAATTATCTATATAAATAAATTTTTGACAAAATTACCTATAGAAACAAATGTTGGCAACATTTTCTATAGAAATGAAATGTAGACAAAATTCTCTATAGAAATAAAATTTTTACAAAATTTTCTGTATAAATAAATTTTGACAAAATTTTCTTTACAAATAAAATTTTGACAACATTTTTATTAACAAAATATATATATATACATATAAATTTCTATAGAAATAAAATTTTGACAAAATTAAATATTTTTTTTTTAATTTAATAATATTTTGACAATAAAACCGATCATCGTCACATTTTCAACATCGTTAAGTGTGCAAAATTTCATCGAAATCGGTTCAGATTTAGATATAGCTGCCATATATATGTATCGCGGGATTTTCAAAAATTTGGCGCTAATAAGCTTATTTTTTTACAATAATGTCCTCATTTATTAACCGATCGTACTCAAATTTGGACCAAGCTAATATTCTGTAGTATCAACCAAACCTGCAAAATAGCATCCAAATCGATTTAGATTTAGATTTAGATAGAGTTCCAATCTATGTAATACATATATTGGAATCGGGTGATACATATTATGTATTGCTAGATTCTTGGCCATAAAACCTTTATTTATTAACCTATCTTACTCAAGTTTACCACAAGGTAATCGTACGTTGTATCTACCAAACCTGCAAAATATCATCCAAAATGATTCTGATTTAGATATAGCTCTCATATAAGTTTGCTAATGAAATCAATAAATTTTTCAATCAAGTATTTGGTTACGCCAAATTAAATCTGTGATTGGCACTATCAATTTCGTGATTCAAGACATTTTAATTAAAAAAATAATTGGATAAATAAATGATTGAATCAGAAAAACAACTTTTTTCTGTGTATTTGACCATATATTTACTTAAAACATAACATGGGCCAGCATCTACGCAAATTTATCACCCACACTGTAAAAGAAATCAAAAATATACAAAATAACATTTGATAGATTTTATTTAATATTTTGAACTATAAAAGTATTACGTGCAGTACAAAATATCGTTATTTGCACTCTTTTATAGGATGAATATGCATAATATATTGGTCGTTACATCACCATCTCATGATTGTATACAGACACAGGCAAACACCCACACAAAAACCTAAATAAATCCAAAAGTAGTAGTATTTGTGAGTGTGTGTTTGGGTGTTAATACCCTGTTTGAGGTCTTACAAACAAATAAGTACATTGAAATTTCTATATTGCTATCCAAATTCATAGTTAACCCACATGTGTTGATTCACATTCACATGGTGTGGCCCATAGCCCTCCCTCCCCATACCAATAACATATACGAGACCCAGTCAGACCCATGGCTGCAACCGCTGAGTGAATACGTTTAACGTACCACAAATGAGATTTATTTGTTGCTCCATAGTATTTGACCCGATATTAAAACCACATGCAGAGTTTAGAAGTAAACTTTAGTGGGGGGAATGTACAGTGCAAATGGGGGAAGGCATCAGTAGCTCCACAACCTGCATCCTAAACAAAAGATAATTTTTATAATTTAATAAAAAAAAATAAATAAATAAAAATACCACACCCTAAAATATATGAAGAAATGTGAATGCCAAAAGCTAAAATTATTTTAATGCGAAAGACGAAAAAATCTGTTTTTCATAGGGTTCAGTGTAAAAATTATCTGTTTTGAACTCAAATTTTTAACACATTATTTTTAAGTGCAAGCATATAATGTTCATAAACTAGCACAACATGTTTGCGACATGTATGTTACAATGCTAGAACATATTATGTTTGGGACATAATATTTTTTGAAATATAATATGTGTGGATGCAAACATGTAAATCAGTTTAGAAATTTCCTGTAAGCATGTATGTGTGTAAAAAGAGAGACCGAAAGAGAGTAGGCTGCAAGTAAAAAAAATGGAAGTAATCAATTGGCGCCTTTCATAAAAATATTGTCTGCCTAAGGTGAAACATAATAGAGCAAAATGTTTTTTGACGGTGAACATGTAACATGTTTGTCGCAACTATGTTATTTTCTCGAACATTATGTATCTGATTTCAACTACCATTTTATGTTTGGTGAAATAACAACATTTTTGCGGCAAAAATCTTCCATATTCCCAATCCATATCGTGTGGGCCATATCGAACTACTACACAGAACAAAATATTTACGTGGTATTTTGTACGTGATGCCAATTGATGATGCTTTCTACCATCCGTTAGAAATTTGGTACATGATTTCAGGTAATGATACTTTCTAAAGGCATAAAAAAATTTGTCCATATCGGTTTATAATTATATGTAGTTCCCATAAATAAACCGAAGATTTGACTTCTGGTGGACATAATAGAAACCATACTAGATTGCAATCAAGTTAAAACTTTTCTTAATTTTCATGTCATTTCAAATTACACTCTACTGTTCCTTTGACTAGGCAATGAAGTCAAAAATATTTAATTGCAAAAGAAATTTAATTCAACTCTCTAAGGAAATTTCATACAGTTGCAATATGTTGGCAATTCCCATAGCTTTGCCATACATATGACGTATGTGTGTGCAATATTTGGCAGTGGGGAGGATGAGTGAGTGAGTGGGTGAGCATTTGAAATTACCGTCTTTTTTTGTTACTCCTGCTAATAACAACAAAGAACGTGCTTACTTAACTTACATGGCCTTGCACAAATACAATTGCGTTTCCTGTTTTTCCACATGCTTAGTGATATAGTAAAATAATAGGGCCTGTGAGAGTGGACAGACGCACACAATGATAGCAATATGCATGTAGTGTAAACGTCTGTGCAAAGTTTTTCTTGAATTGTTTTTACTTGACCACAACTACACCATTTTCCAAAAAAAAAAAGAAGAAATAAGTTCATATATAGCTAATTTTGATTCCGTTGATCTACATCCTAAAAAAATCGCTTCTACAACATATACTCCCAAACATATTCTGCTTCCAGCATAGCAGGATTTGTCCAATAAAATATTGTTTGTATTCTTCAAACATATAATGTTTCACCTTAGACATATATTTAATTAACGAGTCAATTGGTTATTTACATTTTTTAATTGCAGGGAAATGCCGTAAACATGGTTTATAATTTATTCCAATGTTGTACTACAAATATTTATTTACAAAAACAAGTATATACGGCGGTAAGTTCGGCCAGGCGGAATCTTATGTACCCTCCACCATGGATTGCATAGAAACTTGTACTAAAGACTGTCATCCACAATCGAATTACTTGGGTTGCGGTAACACTTGCCGATGGCAAGGTATCTTAAATTTTCTTAACACCGTCTTCTTAGTCCATACACGCTCACAAAAAATCGCTTCTGTAACATATACTCCCAAACATATTTTGCTTCAAGCATATACATTTTTGGCTATTGCCCAAACATTTATATGTTTGATCTCTTCCGATATATAATATGTTTGAAAGCATATTGGTCTAAACAATATATGTTTGGGTAGTCAATTTCCAAACATTTTGTATTTTTGCATCCAAATTCAATAATGTTGTCTTCCAAAAAACAATATGTTATTATGTGAACATATAATATGTTTGGAAGCATTTTGCACCCAAAAATATTATATGCTTAAAAAAATTCTCCCAAACAATATTGTGCTCAAAATTTATTTATTAAATTTATTTATTTATATATTTACAATCATAATGAATTATGAAAATAAACAGGTAATATAGGTGCTAACAACATAGGTTTTCGACCTGAATGCTCAAAATTTTGTTTCTGCCCAATTGTATATTCCCCCACATCTTTCTCACTTCCACGAGATTTTTTAGTTCTTAGCACCTTTTTCTGTAATACAAACATTGTAGAAGAAATTATTCAATTGTATGATTTTTTTTTATTTTAATTTTACCTTTTGCCGGACGGGGATTCGAACAGCGGACCACACAGTTTGTAAGGATCAAAGAAGTAGCTGATCAATTGCCCAAGGAAAAATAAAATGTTAATTTTGTAATAACAAGCAACAACCACCAACTTAATTCAATATCGCTCCCTGTTAAATAGCGCTCCAAGCTACTAAACACATATATGTTTATAGGCTATTTCTAAATTAATATATGTTTGCATCCAAGCATATTATATTAAAAACCATTTTATGTCCCAAACATAATATGTTCTAACATATTAACATATATGTCCCAAACATATTATGCTAGTTTATGAACATTATATGCTTGCACTCAAAAATATTGTGTTTAAAAATTTGTGTTCCAAACATATAATGTTTATAGCCAAACATATGAAAAACAGTCTTTTTCATCCGTGTACGGGGTATATATTAAAAAAAAAAAGATTAAATACGTATATAATTCAGTTTGACAAAATTAAAATAAAATTTTGACAAAATTTTCTATAGAAAAACAATTTGACAACATTTTCTATAGAAATAAATTTTTGACAAAATTTTCGATAGAAATAAAATTTTTACAAAATTTTCTATAGTAGTAACATTTTGACAAAATTTTCTACAGAAATAAAATTTTGACATAATTTTCTATAGAAATAAAATCCTGACAAATTTTTGTATAGTAATAAAATTTTGAGAAAATTTTCTATAGTAATAAAATTTTGATAAAATTTTCTATAGAAATAAAATTTTGGTAGATTATTTTTGGGTATCGGCTATATATAACTACACCCTCAAAAAAAATCGCTTCTTTAACATATGTTCCAAACATATTTTGCAGGAAGCACATATATTATTGCATACTGCCGAAACATTAATATGTTTGTTTTATGTGAACATATTATATGTTTGGAAGCATTTTGAGCCAAAAATATTATATGCCTGGAAGAATTTTTCCCAAACACGATTGTGCTCATTCCCAACATACTCGTAATTTTCACTTCCACGAAATTTTTTAGTTATTGGCACCTTTCTCTGTAATACAAATAATGTTGAAGAAATTATTCACTTTTATAAATTTTTTTAAATTTTACCTTTCGCCTGCACGGAGAATCGAACCGAGGACCATACAGTTTGTAAGCCAACACACTATCCACTGGGCTACGTAGCTGTTATAGTCACCAGTAGATAATTATCGTTTTAAGTTACATTTATATAGCATAGTTTGCAGCGCCCACGAGCCCATGCAAACATAACATTATTTAACAGAAACATACATTTGTTTGCCACGTGGAGCAGTGGTTAGCATGTCTGCCTTGCATGCAAAGGGTCGTGGGTTCAATCCCTGCTCCGACCGAACATTTTTTTTGGTTTTTTTTTTTTTTTTAATTTACACATGTATATTTAAACTATATTAATTTTTTTTAAATGAAACATCGAAATGTGCGTTATTAAAGATTTATAGTCAGTAACAGTGCTTGATATAAACGAAATTGAATGATTTTTGGATAAAATATTATTTTTTATTGCAAAAATAACAATCTTGTAATAAAAAACTGTTTTTGTACAAAACTTTAAAATTTGGAAGGAATTCAAAAACTAACAAAAGAAGAACGTGGAGTCGAGTATAAACATACATACATAATTTTATAATATAAACATAAATTTATTTAGGAGTGAACAGTTTTTTACTAGCATTTAACACCATCGCTCTAAAATTCCTTTTATTTTTCTTTAATAATTCATTTTAAAGAAAATAAACTTTTTAAATTGTTTTAGCTGTAAAAGTCGAACTTAATGCCCGCTTTTATATTTGATGGTGTCCGTCAACTCCTCGTGGACTACTTTTTAATAAAGAGAAACTAAACTTTGTTTTTTTACATTTTACTGTGTAATTTTTCAATATTTCCTCCTTATTTCATTTTACCGTCCCAACTCTAAAAAGAGTATAGTGCCCTTTCGTTATTTTTATGAAGACCCCTGATTTCTTTTAACGAACCAAGAAAAAAATAATACCAAAATGATAAACAAAACACATGTCCACACATACATAAAATGCTGCTCTCAAGGCGAAAACATAAGCTGTTTGTTTTTCAAATGTATATTCTCTTGGTTCAGAATGTATGTTCTTTTATTCAAATTAAATAATATTTAGACTTAAACATATCAAATTTTTGGCCTTATCATAAAACAGTTTTCCGAAACAACATACAAGCGGTTTCACAGAAATTGTTCTCTTTTGACTCTTTTGCTGTGTCATATTGATATTTATTGAGTTTCCGGACTCTGCCCCAGGGAAATCAACAATAATTGATTGGTATGCAAAATTCAAGCGTGGTGAAATGAGCACGGAGGACGGTGAACGCAGTGGACGCCCGAAATGGTGGTCACCGACGAAAACATAAAAAAAAACAAGTATATACGGCCGTAAGTTCGGCCAGGCCGAAGCTTATGTACCCTCCATCATGGATTGCGTAGAAACTTCTTCTAAACAGTGCCATCCAGAATCGAATTACTTAAGTTGCGGTAACGCTTGCCGATTGCAAGGTATCTTAAAACCTCCTAACACCATCTTCTAAATTGTATGTAAGTCCATACGTGGTATATATCAAATCAAAAAAGATCGATCCAATACGTATATAATTCAGTTTGACAAAGTAAACATAAAATTTTGACAACATTTTCTACAGAAATAAAATTTTCTATAGAAATAAAAATTTTGACAAAATTTTCTATAGAAACAAAATTTTGACAAAAATTTCTACAGAAATAAAATTTTAACAAAATTTTCTATAGAAATAAACTTTTGACAAAATTTTCTATAGAAATAAAATCTTGGTAGATTATTTTTGGCTCGAGTAGCAACCATGATTATGAACCGAATAAAATTTGAACAAAATCTTGTATAGAAATACAATTTTGACCACATTTTCTATAGAAATAAAATTTTGACAATGATGAAAATTTTATTATGAACCGAATAAAATTTTAACAAAATTTTATCTAGAAAGAAAATGTTGTCAAAATTTTCTATAGAAATAAAATTTTGGTAGATTATTTTTGGCTCTAGTGGCAACCATGATTATGAACCGATATGGACCAATTTTTGTGTGATTGGACCAATTTTGGTATGGTTGTTAGCGACACCACGTTCCTAATTTGAACCGGATCGGATGAATTTTGCTCCTCCAAGAGGCTCCGGAGGTCAAATCTGGAGAACGTTTTATATGGGGGCTATATATAATTATGGACCGATATGGACCAATTCTGCCACGTTTGTTAAAGATCATATAGTAACACCATGTTCCAAATTAAAACCGGATTGGATGAAATTTGTTTCTCTTGGAGACTTCGCAAGCCAAATCTGGGGATCGGTTTATATGGGGGCTATATATAATTATGAACCGATGTGGTCCAATTTTTGCATGGTAGTTAGAGACCATATACCAATATCATGTACCAAATTTCAGGCGGATCGGATGAAATTTGCTTCACTTTGAGGCTCCGCAACCCAAATCTGTGGATCGCTTTATATGATCGCTATATATAATTATGGACCGATGTGGACAAATTTTTGTACGGTTATTAGAGACCATATACCAATACCATGTACCAAATTTCAGCCGGATCGGATGCAATTTGCTTCTCTTTGAGGCCTCGCAAGCCAAATCTGGAGATCGGTTTATATGGGGTCTATATATAATTATGGACCGATGTGGACCAATTTTTGCATGGTTGTTAGAGACCATATACCAACATCATGTACCAAATTTCAGCCGGATCGGATGAAATTTGCTTCTCTTTGAGGCTCCGCAAGCCAAATCTGGGGATCGGTTTATATGGGGGCTATATATAATTATGAACCGATGTGGACCAATTTTTGCATGATTGTTAGAGACCATATAGCAACACCATGTACCAAATTTCAGCCGGATCGGATGAAATATGCTTCTCTTAGAGGCTCCACAAGCCAAATCTGGGGATCGGTTTATATGGGGGCTATATATAACTAAGGACCGATATGGACAAATTTTTGCATGGTTGTTAGAGACCATATACCAACATCATGTACCAAATTTCAGCCGGATCGGATGAAATTTTCTTCTCTTTGAGGCTCCGCAAGCCAAATCTGGGGATCGGTTTATATGGGGGCTATCTATAATTATGGACCGGTATGAACCAATTTTTGCACGGTTGTTAGAGACCATATACCAACACCATGTACAAAATTTCAGCCTGATCGGATGAAATTTGCTTCTCTTTTATGCTCCGCAAGCCAAATCTGGGGATCGGTTTATATGGGGGCTATATATAATTATGGACCGATGTGGACCAATTTTTGCATGGTAGTTAGAGACCATATACTAACACCATGTAACAAGTTTCAGCCGGATCGGATGAAATATGCTTCTGTTAGAGGCTCCACAAGCCAAATCTGAGGGTCCCTTTATATGGGGGCTATACGTAAAAGTGGACCGATATGGCCCATTTTCAATACCATCCGACCTATATCGATAACAACTACTTGTGCCAAGTTTCAAGTCGATAGCTTGTTTCGTTCGAAAGTTAGCGTGATTTCAACAGACGGACGGACGGACGGACGGACGGACATGCTTAGATCGACTCAGAATTTCACCACGACCCAGAATATATATACTTTATGGGGTCTTAGAGCAATATTTCGATGTGTTACAAACGGAATGACAAAGTTAATATACCCCATCCTATGATGGAGGGTATAAAAACCACAAAATGATTTTAAATGACCGTAAAATGAAGTTGATCGATATAGCAGAGGCCTTAAAGATATCAAAGGAACGTGTTGGTCATATCATTCATCAATATTTGGATATGCGGAAGCTCTGTGCAAAATTGGTGCCGCGCGAGCTCACATTTGACCAAAAACAACAACGTGTTGATGATTCTGAGCGGTGTTTGCAGCTGTTAACTCGTAATACACCCGAGTTTTTCCGTCCATATGTGACAATGGATGAAACATGGCTCCATCACTACACTCCTGAGTCCAATCGACAGTCGGCTGAGTGGACAGCGACTGGTGAACCGTCTCCGAAGCGTGGAAAGACTCAAAAGTCCGCTGGCAAAGTAATGGCCTCTGTTTTTTGGGATGCGCATGGAATAATTTTTATCGATTATCTTGAGAAGGGAAAAACCATCAACAGTGACTATTATATGGCGTTATTGGAGCGTTTGAAGGTCGAAATCGCGGCAAAACGGCCCCATATGAAGAAAAAAAGTGTTGTTCCACCAAGACAACGCACCGTGCCACAAGTCATTGAGAACGATGGCAAAAATTCATGAATTGGGCTTCGATTTGCTTTCCCACCCACCGTATTCTCCAGATCTGGCCCCCAGCGACTTTTTCTTGTTCTCAGACCTCAAAAGGATGCTCGGAGAGAAAAAATTTGGCTGCAATGAAGAGGTGATCGCCGAAACTGAGGCCTATTTTGAAGCAAAACCGAAGGAGTACTACCAAAATGGTATCAAAAAATTGGAAGGTCGTTATTATCGTTGTATCGCTCTTGAAGGGAACTATGTTGAATAATTAAAACGAATTTTGACAAAAAAAATAATGTGTTTTTGTTTTTTAGACCGGGGACTTATCAGCCAACCTGTTAGCTTACAAAAGCGTTTGGATCTATTGGATTCAAAAATAATATTATTCGAAATGCAATTCAAGCATGGTTACTTTACATTGGGCTGAAAAACCACAAGTGGCTTTCTATAGAGCACGCCAGCATTTAAATGTACACAGAAAAACATCAGTAGTTAAGCTAACACTAAATTTAACTTATTTTTATTGCAAAAAAATTATTTGTTTGTAGTTAAATTTTATTATTTCCTTTGAAATTTATATCTCAAACATTTTCTGAACTAAACGTGGGTATAAAGTTCAATGACCGTACACTTCAGTTCAATAGGAACTACCGCAGAAGAAAATTTTCATACGATTCCCAAAAATAGTAAGAATGAACTATGGTGTAGTAACATATGGTTGAAATGGTCATGATTTGGCGCTAATGATTTTTTTTCTTTATTTTTAGTTAATTTTTGCTTCTATTGGGGAGTAATTTCGTGTGTTGTAGTTAAAAAGTACATCAGGGCATTAGATTTTCCTTATTTTAATAACATTTTGTGAAAATCTCAAAATGTGGAGTACAAATTTCGCACGAGGTAGTTCATTCTTCTTATAAAACAGTTTAATTTTTTTCGGTGTAAATAAATCTTTTGATTCTCGTATCACTGTCGCAAAATGAGCTTGGTCTAAAGCCATTGGAGTTCCAAAAAGTGCAAGAGCTTATCGATGTTCAAAAAAGTTAGATTGGATAGAGTTAAGGAGTTGCTACGCTTACACAAAAGTGACCAGTTACTGAATTTGGTTTTCTCCGATGTGAAACCATCACAAATTAAGAAGATTTTGAACAGACAAAGTAATCGGATTTGTTTGTCAACGAGGTCTGCTAAAAATTTACAGATTGGCTACGATGAGACAAGCGCCTCCAATGGTAATTGTGTGGGCCGCCTTAACGACCGCTTGTAATAATCGATGGGATATTTTATTTAGAGTAAGGTTGGCACCAAAAATTATCAAAGTGTCGATAATCTCATGGGGGCGTTTCGCAGGGAATGGGCCAAAATATCGCAGAGCTATATTTTTGTCGGCTAGTTGCAAGGCCATAATTCGTGTCATATGTGGCTAATTTGGGAAAAAAATCTAAACTGATTCTAAAATTGTATGTTCTTTCCAAATTTTTTTGCGTTTGAACAATAAAACTAACAAAAATGTAGAGCTTTACTTTTTTACATTACATATCAGCCACCCCGTACTCCATATAAGATTTTACAAGTTTTTTATTTGAATTATCTACCTTTTAGTTTAGTCGATAAATGAATTTTAAGTTGAATTTAAAGCAATATGGTAAATGTAACGAAAGGGTCTGGGACTGATATATCAGTTGTAAAACTATGTTTCGATTTTATAGGATTTTATCGCATATGTTATAATCCATGCCTCAACAAGGTACTTTATTTACGTTTTGGGGCTAATTCATTCATTGCGCGACCCAAGCCTTGTCATGAGATAGTTCTCGTGGAGGTTGTCAAGCCAAGAAAAAAGTGTACACAGAAAAAAATTTCACGAACATTTTTCCAATTAAAATCTTAATTGAGTTTTAAAAAATATTCAATTAAAAATTTAATTGATTCAACAAATTTTTTAATTGAATCAAAAATCAGTCACACAAATTAATAGTATCAATTAAATATATAATTGGATCAATTAATTTTTTAATTGACTGTCAATTAATTTTTTAATTGATACTATCATTTCTGTGATTGAAGACATTCCAATTAAAAAATTAATTGGATCAATTAATTTCGTGATTGAATCAGAAAAAATTTTTTTTTTGTGTAGAACAAGATGTTAACATGAAAGTACACTGAAAAAAATATTCACGTGATGTTGAAGATTACGCAATCTCAATTTTAGGATGCGCAATTTACACACTATTAAGGCCAAATTTCTTTAAAATAATGAAATTTTAATTTTAAAAAATTTTCTGGTTCAATCACGAAATTAATTGATCCAATTAATTTTTTAATTTAAATATCTTCAATCACGAAAATGATAGTATCAATTAAAAAATTAATTGACAGTCAATTAAAAAATTAATTGATACTATTAATTTGTGTGATTGATTTTTGTTTCAATTAAAAAATTTGTTGAATCAATTAAATTTTTAGTTGATTATTTTTTAAAACTCAATTAAGATTTTAATTGGAAAAAATTTGGGGAAACTTTTTTATTTTTGTTTTTGTTCTCAGCTTAAAACCATGCATTGACTAAACTACAAGCGTAGCTTAACCAACAGAGGAAAAGTATGTTTGTCAAATTTATTTGGGCAAAGCCCTATAGACTGCAAGATGGTTGGATGTACAGCTGTTTCGGAATTACCACATTCCTCATCAGCATCCTCTACTTGAAACTTTTTTCTGTGAAAGTTTATAATCTTTGCTTCAAAAATTTTTTTCATTAAATTTAGGACACATTTTGAAAATTTTCGTCCCTTCGTTAAAGTTGCATGTCTTTAAACTAAGGTAAAATTTCCTTAAAGTTAAGAAACACATTTTTGATTTAAAGAAATCGTTCTTAATTAACTGAAATATTGAATATTTAGATTTAAGATAAAAACGCTTCAAATATAGGCTAAGACTTACTTTGAGGATTTAGCATCTTTAGTTTAAAATTTTTTTGGAATTAAGAAAATATTTTTTACTTCGAAATATCCGTCATAATTTGGATTTTTAAAGCGGCGTTTGTTTGGACCTGAACAGCTTTATGAATATACCGGAAAAATAGAATGAAATGAGATCTGTATCCTAATTTTAATTTTATATATCCTAGATTTAAAGCCATATAACATAACGCAAAACAATTTCCTTATTTTAAAGAACCCGCATCTTTGGCTCGGAATCAATACCAAAATCCTTAAAGGAAGGTCAAAATCTTTGGATCCAAGTAAACTTTTTTTTTGAGTGTAGAGTATCTTCTCATTTTAATACATCGCAAATGATCTTTAATACACTCCACTACCTAGACCTTTCCATCCATTCAATTTTACATTAGATCAATGTATGTCCTGAACATACCATCACTTTCTTTTAGAAACAGTGTAAATCGGTCATGTTGATGTTTTGCACAATCTCCATTTTTGTACCATCTCCCCTCGGTTCATATAACCATTTTATATTACATTTTCATTTTATTTTGTGGTTTACTTCTGTTCTTTTCGTCTTCACAGATGGGCGAACTAATGACAAAGTCACATATGTCACTACGTGATGATTTCCAAGTATCCTGCATAGAATTGGATGTTCTTGTCGATGCGGCCATTAATTGCTCTGGCGTTCTGGGATCACGTATGACTGGTGGAGGCTTTGGCGGCTGCACTGTAACACTCCTGCAACGCAGTGCCTTTGATGATGTTATTACCACAATGCGTGAGGATTTCATCAAGAAATTCAATGAAGCTGTTGGAAAAAATTTTGAATTTTATATTTGTACACCAAGTCAAGGAGCCAGAAAAGTTCATTTGTAATCAAACAACTCCATTGGTGGTCGTCGGAATGTTGGGGGTGGAGGTAGGAGTAATGTTGCGTGTCCGAGTTTATGTCCAAGTGTTTTTTTTGTATGAGAAAAAAAAAAAATAAAAGAAGCAACGATCGATCGATGGATGTAACAAAGACCGTAACTTCATTGAAAATGAATGAAGTACACAAAATGAAAGAAAAACGAAAAAATATTTTTCGATATAAAATAAAATAGAAAAGATTGTAAATTAAGTTCTATAACATTCCAATTGATTTGAAAAATGTAACTCAAATTCAATAAATTCCATTACGTTACTGTAAAAATTGATTGATTTTTGTATTGGCATTAAATTAATATTGGAAAGTTTGGTGGTATGAGAGTGGATAGATAGAACTTATGATATCATATTCGGAACTTAACATTTTAACCATAAGTCACTGAAAGTATTGCATAGTAGTCAAAGTCGTGTATGTGTGGTACGGGAGTTGTACCTCGAAACGATTAAAGAAAACAAGTAAGGATAGTACTAATATCGGCCCAGACGAAATTCACATACTTTCCACCCTGGAATTTAAGCTTTATTCATTTGACCACAACGTTCGATATTGTAGTCGATAAGGAATTGTTATTTTCAAATACATTCAAAGAAAACAAGTATATTCCGCCGCAATTTCGGCCAGGACGAATCTAATGTACCCTCCACCAACGATTACGTAGAAACTTCTACGAAAGACTATCATCCACAATCGAATTACTTGGGTTGTGGTATCTTAAAACTTCTTAACATCGTTTTCTAAATTGTTAGTTAGTCCATACGTGGTATATATTAGACAAAAAAGTTATGTATAGGTAAGTCTACAAATAATTACGAATCGTCATGGAAATTGAAATATGGGGGTCGCTTATATGGGGGCTATATAGAATTATGAACTTGATATGGACCAATTTTTGTGTGATTGGGGATCGATTTATCTGAGGGCTATATATAACTATAGACCGATATGAACCATTTAGGCATGGTTGTTAACGGCCATATACTAGCACAATGTACCAAATTTCAACTCGGATGAAATTTGCTCCTCCAAGAGGCTCCAAACCCAAATCTCGGGATCGGTTTATATGGGGGCTATATATGATATTGAACTGATATGGACCACATTTGGCATGGTTGTTAAATATCATATACTACCACCACGTACCAAATTTCATCCAGATCGGTTGAATTTTGCTACTCCAAAAGGCACCGGAGGTCAAATCTGGGGATCGATTTATATGGGGGCTATATATAATTATGGACTGATATGAACCAATTCGTGCATGGTTGTTGGTTACCATATACTGACATCACGTAGCAAATTTCAACCGAATCGGATGAATTTTGCTCTTCCAAGGGGCTCCGGAGGTCAAATCTGGGGTTTCAGTTTATATGGGGGCTATATATAATTATGGACCGATTTCGACCAATTTTTGCATGGGTGTTAGAGACCATATACCAACACCATGTACAAAATTTCAACCGCATCGGATGAAATTTTCTTCTCTTAGAGGCTCCGCAAGCCAAATCGGGGGATCGGTTTATATGGGGGCTATATATAATTATGCACCGATTTGGACCAATTTTTGCATGCTTATTAGAGACCATATACTAACACTATGTACCAAATTTCAGCCGGATCGGATGAAATTTGCTTCTCTTAGAGGCTCCGCAAGTCAAATCGGGGGATCGGTTTATATGGGGGCTATATATAATTATGGACCGATGCGGACCAATTTTCGCATGGTTATTAGAGTCCATGTACTAACAACATGTACCAAATTTCAGTCGGATCGGCTGAAATTTGCTTCTCTTAGAGCAATCGCAAGCCAAATTTGGGGGTCCGTTTATATGGGGGCTATACGTAAAAGTGGACCGATATGGCCCATTTGCAATACCATCCGACCTACATCAATAGTAACTACTTGTGCCAAGTTTCAAGTCGATAGCTTGTTTCGTTTGGAAGTTAGCGTGATTTCAACAGACGGACGGACGGACGGACATGCTCAGATCCACTGAGAATTTCACCACGACTCAGAATATATATACTTTATGGGGTCTCAGAGCAATATTTCGATGTGTTACAAACGGAATGACAACGTTAATATACCCCCAGCCTATGGTTGAGGGTATAAAAATACCAAGGAAACTTTCTGACATTGGAGAAAATTTAATTCCCATGCACTCAAATAAAATAAATATGTGGCATATAAATAAATATGTCATTTTTGGAAACCTTCACAAGAGAATTACCAATATAATGCTATGAAAATGGGATTTAGGAGGCATGATTTCTAGTTTCTACGACTTGGTTGAATGTTATGTTGACTGAATAACTAGTTATCTCCTAGCACTGCTTGGTTGCAATAAATTATTATTGCTATGGAAATGCAATTTTGTTTGACGTCTCCCCTTTATTATATTCAATTCAATTGCGTTTGATTTTATTTTTTTTATCATATTGGTCACAATTCATTCCATACTATACAATATTTTAAATTGCATTTTTTGGTCTAAATAAAAAACAAATATTGCTGAATGCCATTTTAACTCGCAAATCAAATGTTAAATATAGGAAATATGAAAAGCATAAAAATCTATGGTATTAAATTTCACAACAAAAAATATAATAATAAAAAAATTATCCATTTATAATGCTAAGCCAAAATCCCAATGACGAATGTCATGTTAATAAATTTCCGGGTAAACAAAAACTACAAAGAAAAAGTGCAAAGGCATAAACGGAATATCCTTCGAAGTCTTTATTTATTAATGTGATTAAAATGCATGCGTTTGTCAATGGATTTTTTTCCATATGGCGGAACTTTACCCTGCCATTCATGGCGAAAAAAAAAAGAAACAGGATCATTCAGTGAGGAATTGTGTGGTTTTCCTCACCGCCTTCAAATGGACAATGCTGATTTATGAGCTAGCAGCATGTCCTGGCAACAGCAATTCAACTCAGCTTAGCTCAGCACTGTCCGTCGCTCTGGACAACAGCAATAGCAGCACATATGTGATGAAAAATCATATTTGATTACATTAAGGATTAAAAGCTGGACAAATAAAACTATAAAACAAATGGTCGCAATGGACTACATTCATAAATAAATCCCAACAAAGCATATTAACAATGACAGTCATTGAGTTCCTCTTGTGGGGATTCTCTTCAACTGTTGGCAATGTATGGAGCTAGGGATTTTGTTGTTTTTTTCCTTCTATTGCAGGGAGATTCGAAGCAATTGTCGTCGCTTCCATTCTTGATGTTTTGCACGAGAATAAGCAATCTCAAAACATGACAATTCATCAAAATCCCCAACTCTATTGTCTATAAAATTTCATTCACACATTGTCCAGTTTCCATGTCGATGGTGAAAGGAATAATAAAAAAAGAAAAAAAAAAAACAACAACAATTGGGTACGATCTTGGATTGTCCATTTTTTATAGGTACATTCAACCATAATACAAATATAGAAATTAAGAAGTGAAATGATTTTACCCGAGCCACCGTGGTGCAATGGTTAGCATGCCCGCATTGCATACACAAGGTCGTGGGTTCGATTCCTGCTTCGACCGAACACCAAAAAGTTTTTCAGCGGTGGATTATCCCACCTCACTAATGCTCGTGACATTTCTGAGGGTTTCTAAGCTTCTCTAAGTGGTTTCACTACTATGTGGAACGCCGTTCGGACTCGGCCATAAAAAGGGAGGTCCCTTGTCATGAAGCTTAACATGGAATCGGGCAGCACTCAGTGATAAGAGAGAAGTTCGCCAATGTGGTATCACAATGGACTGAATAGTCTATGTGAGCCTGATACATCGGGCTGCCACCTAACCTAGCCTACCCAAGCAAAAGCAAACTATGGGACTACTCTTAATGTCTCTAAATATCCATCTCTATGGTCAAGATGTAAAATCGAAGATTCATTAATTTCGTTTCTAGGGTCGGCTTCATTCTCTGATGGCCCATTTTTGTCGGCGGCGGCTTGACGGCTAAGCCGATATACATTTGTCCATTCGATGGCGGACAATTATCCATTATAAAATCAATTTGAAGATGCTCGAATAGTAATAAGATTAGTTGTACAACCAATCTTACAATCAAATTTATATATCATTCAAATTTTCTGAGCTAAATTTTTGTAAAATTATTATATCTGCTTGAAAATGTTTGTGGGTGAAAGGTTCAACATTTTGGAAAAAAATACGACAATTATAGATAAATTTTTCTGATTTAAGTCGATATTTTTTATTAATTGGCGGCTAAATTTGAGTCGAGATGAGTCGACAGCGGCGTCGACTGATAAAAACTGGCCGGCGGCGGCTAAAATCGGCGGAGCGATTCGGCGGCTTCATTCTCTGATAGTCATATTGCTAATTTAGTTAATGGCACGAAACTCATATAAAAAAATCGATCACTATACTGAAAAAATAAAGATTTCATGTCCTTAAAATACCAATGCGAATTTTGCTTAGCATAGACGACGCATTTCTCTGATATAATTTTTTCCTTCTCCCAAAGTCGATAAACTTTTCAATTAAGTCTTGAAAGTCATGAAAGAAATTGTTTTGGAACTAAGGCCAACTTGTCTTTAATAATACAAAACAAATTCTTTAAAATTAAAAATTGTTTTTTTAATTTTTTGTCTTTTGCATTTTGACTGCAAAGCAAAAAAGTGTTCCAAAATAGGACATGTTTTTTAACACTTTGTTTTAAGGACATTTTAAACTAGAAACATAGCATAATTTCTACTGGAAGTCGAGTCTGAATTTAGAAATTAATGTTGTAGTTAACACGCTTTTTAAGGACTTTGATAGAAAAAGAAGAAAAATGCTGAAAAAAACGAAAAATTAAAATTTGGTTCCTAGAATCAAGTACGCAAAACCCAAATTTAAAAGAGAATTGTCTATTAAAAGTATCCTTACTTCACTCAAAAAAAAGTGAACTCTCTATTTCACTAAAGCCAATTTAACATTATTTTAGTTCATGGAATTATTATGTTTGGAGAAAGTTTCCTTTACTCTAATAATTTTTTGCGTACGTTAGTTAAATGAACTAAAAGACGGGAAAACATATACACAAACTAAGCATAGAGATTTACTAAATTCGAATTTCTCATAAAATAGTTCTTTATTTCTTCAAATTTGTAAATTTTACTACAAAAGCGTCCATCATGAACTTCGTATGTCATTCTTGCAATTTTGAACTCCAATTTTTTCCCTCAAACTACAAAATTTTCTTTAAAAAGTGAAAAAAATTATCTATGCCTAATAAATTTTCTTGAATTTTTCGAAAAATATTAACTTATTTTTGTGATATCGGCGTGATGCCAGCGATTGTAATACTGTTTAGTTAAAAATTTCTAAAACTATTCAAAATTTTCTAAAATTAATCAAAAGTTTTCTTCCTGGTGGGTTCACTGTTTTTCCAGTGTTGAATTCTCTGCTTCTTTGGCTCGGAATCAATACCAATGTCATTAGAGTGAAGACAAACTCTTTGGAACCGGGCATACTCTTTTTCAGTGTAGGCTGAAGGAATAGTTTTATCTTCTAAAGAACGACATTTTTGTTTGACGCTAATCGATATCGATTATATATCATCGATTATATCGATGTCCTCATTCCAGAGTACGCTAAGTGAACTTAGCATGTTTTGATGGAGTTCGCTGTTTTTTATTCAGATTGATGTGAATTGCATCCTGTCAAAAGATCGAATTTATTGGACATTTCCATCAAAAGTTATGGTTAATATTGTACTTAGTCTGGGACTAAAATTAAAAAAAAAATGTCCAAGCTAAAAGGACAAAAAGATTTGTTTGGTCTAAAGTGGTCTAAGTCTTTTTTAGCCATGTTCTATTATCACTATTTTGAGTTTGTACATACTAAAAGAACATTATAATAAATATGATTTTAACCCTAGCTTTGGCACTATATACAAATGTAAATATTTCATTTTTGACACTCTTGCTATTTCAACAATATTTATCCGATTTTTATGAAATTTGGACTCAGTGGCTAATTTTTCGTGCTCTTTCATAATATGTACAAATTTAACAATATTTTTTTAATATATAGCAATTTTTCAATATATTTTTGTATTTTTCTTCAAAATCTGCCACTATTTACAAATGTAAATATTGTGCTATAAGATACTTTTAGTTGGTTTGTTTTGAATTATTTCATATGAAAACAAGTAAGTATAGTCGGGCGGGGCCGACTATATTATACCCTGCACCACTTTGTAGATCTAAATTTTCGATACCATATCACATCCGTCAAATGTGTTGGGGGCAATATATAAAGGTTTGTCCCAAATACATACATTTAAATATCACTCGATCTGGACAGAATTTGATAGACTTCTACAAAATCTATAGACTCAAAATTTAAGTCGGCTAATGGACTAGGGCGGAACACAATGTTAGTAAAAAAATATGGGAAACATTTAAATCTGAAGCAATTTTAAGGAAACTTCGAAAAAGTTTACTTATGGTTTATCGCTCGATATATATGTATTAGAAGTTTAGGAAAATTAGAGTCATTTTTACAACTTTTCGACTAAGCAGTGGCGATTTTAGAAGGAAAATGTTGGTTTTTGACCATTTTTGTCGAAATCAGAACAACATATATATGGGAGCTATATCGAAATCTGAACCGATTTCAATCAAATTTGGCACACATGACTATATTACTAATTGTACTCCTAGTGCAAAATTTCAACCAAATTGGGCAAAAACTCTGGCTTCTGGGGCCATATAAGTCCATATCGGGCGAAAACTATATATGGAAGCTATATCTAAATCTGAACCGATTTCAACCAAATTTGGCACGCATAGCTACAATGCTAATTCTACTGTCTGTGTAAAATTTCAATTATATCGGAGTAAAAGATTGGCCACTGTGGTCATATGAGTGTAAATCGGGCGAAAGCTATATATGGAAGATATATCTAAATCTGAACTGATTTCAACCAAATTTGGCACGCATAGCTACTATGCTAATTCTACTCCCTGTGCAAAATATCAATTAAATCGGAGTAAAAGATTGGCCTCTGTGGTCATATGAGTGTAAATCGGGCGAAAGCTATATATGGGAGCTATATATAAATCTAACCCGATGTCAACCAAATTTGGCACACATAGCTACAATGCTAATTCTACTCCCTGTGCAAAATGTCAACTAAATCGGAGCAAAAAATTGGCCTCTGTGGTCATTTGAGTGTAAATCGGGCGAAAGCTATATATGGGAGCTATATCTAAATCTGAACCGATTTGGATGATATTTTGCAAGTTTTTCGAGACTCATAAAATATTCGGATGTACGGAATTTGAGGAAGATCGGTTGATATACACGCCAATTATGACCAGATCGGTGAAAAATATATATGGCAGCTATATCTAAATCTGAACCGATTTTTTCCAAAATCAATAGGGATCGTCTTTGAGCCGAAACAGGTCCATATACCAAATTTTAGGACAATCGGACTATAACTGCGAGCTGTACTTTGCACACAAAAATACATCAACAGGCAGACAGACGGACAGACAGACAGACAGACAGACGGACATCGCTAAATCGACTCAGAATTTAATTCTATGACGATCGGTATACTAAACGATGGGTCTCAGACTTTTCCTTCTTGGCGTTACATACAAATACACAAACTTATTATACCCTGTACCACAGTAGTGGTGAAGGGTATAATAATACAAATAAAAGAAGAGGAAATAAAAACTTAAAATATATATATTTTGGGCAATTGTAGCATTTGGGTTTGCACTCAGCTGTGCTCCACACAGAATGGTTTTTTACATTGCCCACATGTTTGCTTTGTAGGACGCTTCCTTTTTTTCTAATCATGGTAGCACATACAGCAAGCGTTTTTTACTTTTGAATATCCTCTATCACCTTCATCAGGCATAAAAGAAATATCCAACGATTGTATAGGTTCACCGATAATGTTTTCGCTCCATTGAGGATTTTTTTATCCAATTTAAATCTGGTTTCACTAACCAAAATTTGCTACCTATCTAATTCAGATAGTTCACCGTCGTTTTCCATATGATATTCCCCACTTCATTGTCACGTAAATCGGAGTAAAATTTGGCCTCTATGGTCATATGTGTATAAATCGGACTAAAGATATACATGGGAGCTGTATCTAAATCTGAACCGATTTAAACCAAATTTGGATTGCATAGTAAGAATGTTAAGTCTACACCCTGTGCAAAATTTCATGTAAATCGGAGTAAAATTTAAGCTTCTGTGGCCATATCTGTATAAATCAGGCGAAAGATATATATATATATATATATATATATATGTGAGCTATATCTAACTCTGAACCGATTTCCATAATGTCGAACAACAATATTTTTTCTATAGCGAATATCACAATGCAAAACAAACATAAAAAAGCGGTTATCAAGTTAAAAATAACACAGAAAACAAAATATTTACATATGTAAATAGTGGCAGATAATGTAGAAAAACGTTGGTGCCTAAGCTAGGGTTAAGACCGAAAATGAGGGAATTTTTATCTTATATGGTTTTTGAGAAATTCAAAAAAAAAAAAAAAACTTTGAACTTGTTTCCTGTAAAATTCTCTTTTTAGACTTAGCGTACTTTGGAATGAAGAAATCGATATGTATTAATGTCTTAAATGAAAAAGTTCTGAAAGTCAAGAGAGAGGAGAGACTCTTACAGAGAGAGAGAGATAAACAAATAGTCATAAGTCATAATAATAGTCATAAGTTCGTCCGGGCCGAATGAGTATGAGAAATAACATGTGGAAATTTTACTTTAAGTTTCCTCTAAATATCCATTTTCAGGAAAATCGGAAAAGTAGGGTTTGTAGAAACCCAAAAAGTCATGTCGGGAAATCGATCTATGGTATATGGGGCTATACCAAAACTTGGACCTATATATACTGTATTCGGCATAGCTATTTGTGGTCCTACAATAGCTCTAGATTTAAAATTAATCCAAATCGGATAAAACCTATAACTCTTCACAACGACACTGCGAACTCTCACACATCGTCTCAAACAAATGCATTTTTGAGTACTGAAAACATAGATATGAAAAATCATTCACCGTAAAATTATTATAAAAAGATAAAACAAGTATATACAGCAGAAAGTTCGGCCGGGCCGGATCTTAAATACCCACCACCAAGAACCAAATATTAGAGTTTCTTTGAAATTTCAGGAGGGCTTCAGGACTTGAGGACACTTCTCCAAGATAAATTTAAAGATTTCACTTATGAGCACTATATCAGATTCTGGATTTATAAGAACCATTTTAGTTTGAGTTTTAGAGGAATCATTAATATCTCTTGTAAGTGTGCAAGAAAGTTATAAAATGACGTCTTGATTTTGAAAATTGAGTTTCAAGCAATTTTCATGATCAGTGCGCCTACTATACCCTCAAGAAGTGAAGTCGGTCTATATGGAGGCATTACCAAATGGACCGATAAAAACTTAATCCGATACACGTTTTTGTGAGCCTAAAATACCAGAATATTTACAATTTAAGGTAAATCGGATAAAAACTACGGTTTCTAGAAATCCAAGGAGTTAAATCGGGAGATCGTTCTTATGGGGGCTATACTAAAATATGGACCGATACTCACCGTTTTCGGCACACCTTTATGGCCCGAAAATACCTCTAGATTTCTAATTTCAGGGAAATTGGATAAAAACTTCGGATTCTAGAAGCCCAAGAAGTAAAATCGGGATATCGAACATGGACCGATACTCACCAAAACATGGACCGATACTCACCATTTGTGGCACACCTCTTTATGGTCCTAAAATACCTATAAATTTCCAATTTCAGGCAAATTGTATATAAACTACGGATTCTATAAACCCAAGATGTAAAATCGGGAGATCGGTCTATATGGGGCTATACCAAAACATGGACCGATACTCACTATTTTTGGCACACCTCTTTATGGTCAAATTTCAGGCAAATTGGATAAAAACTACGATTTCTATAAGCCCAAGACCCCAGAAGAAACTTCTACTGAAGACTGTCATCCACAATCGAATCTTAAAACTTCCTAAGGTATCTTAAAACTTCCTAACACCGTAATATATACCACATAGTCCATACGTGGCATATATTAAACTAAAAAAGGCCGATTAAATACGTATATAATTAAGTTTAAAGTTTCTATAGAAATACAATTTTGACAACATTTTCTATAGAAGTAAAATTTGGAAAATTTTTTTAGAGAAATAAAATTTTGATAAAATTTTCTATAGAAAAAAAATTTGACAAAATTTTCTATAGAAATAAAATTTTGACAAAATTTTCGATAGAAATAAAATTTTGACAAAATTTTCTACAGAAATAAAATTTGACAAAATTTTCTATAGAAATAAAATTTTGACAAATTTTTCTGTAGAAATAATATTTTGACAATGTTTTCTATAAAAATAAAATTTTGGTAGATTATTTTTGGCTCGAGTGGCAACTATGATTATGAACCGATATGGACCAATTTTTGTGTGATTGGGGATCGGCTATATATAACCGATATGGACCAATTATAGCATGGTTATAAGCGGCCTTATACTAACACCATGTTCCAAATTTCAACCGGATCGGATGAATTTAGCTCTTCCAAAAGGCTCCGGAGGACAAATCTGGGGATCGATTTATATGGGGGCTATATATAATTATGGACCGATTGGACCAATTCCTGCATGGTTGTTAGAGACCATGTACTAACACCACGTACCAATTTTCAACCGGATCGAATGAATTTTGCTCCTCTAAGAGGCTCCGGAGGTCAAATCAGGGGATCGGCTTACATGCGCGCTATATAATTATGGACCGACATGGATCACTTTTGGCATGGTTGTTAGATACAATATACTAACACCACCTACCAAATTTCAATCGGATCGGATGACTTTTGCTCCTCTAAGATGCTCCGGAGATCAAATCTGGGGATCGGTTGAAAAGGGGCTATATATAATTATGGTCCGATGTGGACCCATTTTTGCATAGTCATTAGAGACCATATACTAACACCACGTACCAAATTTCAGGCGGATCGGATGAAATTTGGTTCTCTTAGAGGCTTCGCAAACCAAATCGGGGGATCGGTTTATATGGGGGCCAAGGCCGTATTCAGGGGGGGGATGAGGGGGATCAAACCCCCCCCCCCCCCGAAATGAATAAATATTTTTATATAAATAAATATATATTTTTAGCTGCATAGAAAAATCTTTTCGAAGATGTTGAAGAAAAGCTGGAGGTTTTATTTTGAAAAACGCTTACCTATAAAACTTGCACAAATCATAGAATACTAGTTGAAAAGTCCGTCAAACGACGGTCGCACCACAAATTTCATTTTTGGAAAATGTATTTCTGCTTTTTATGTGTGTTTGTTGTTCTTTTTGTGAACATGACTCGCTTTGTTTGGCCACAGAACAACAACGAAACAGCCAAACACACATGTGTAAATGAAATGGCGCAAAACCTGCGAAAAGAACCTGCCTAATTTAGCGATGGAAGCAATAAAGAGATATTTCCAAACGTGCATATTCTTTTAAAATTTTGGTCACTTTGCCAGTTACTCAGGGATGGAAAATACAATTTTTAGGAAAGTACAAAAAAGGTATTTTTTGATCGGAAAGGTACTTTTTACTAAATTTCAACAAAAATTTCACTGGAATATTATTGTCAAGAGACTGAATTTTAAAGAAAATAAAATTTTGACAACATTTTTTATATAAATAAAATTTTGCAAAAATTTTCTAAAGAAATAAAATTTTGCAAAAAAATTCTAAGAAAAAAAAATTTTGCAAAATTTTTTCTATAGAAATAAAATTTTGCAAAAAATTCCTATAGAAATAAATCTTTTACAAAATTTTCAATTGAAATAAAATTTTGACAACATTTTCTATAAAAATAAAATTTTTCAAAAATTCTATATAGAAATACAATTTTGACAACATTTTCTACCGAAATAAAAAATCGATAATGTAGAATCGCATTCGTTTTTCGACTAAAACATTTTTGAAGTTCAATAAAATCCTGTTTTTGACTATGTCTTTTACGAAATAGATTTTTTTCCCACATGGTCTGTTTTGCCATATTTGTAATTTCTCAAAATATTATAATATTTTGTCAAAGCTATTGTACCATAAATCTGATATCGACTCAAAAATGTCTACACAAAAGGTACTAAATCATTCGCGGGGGTACTATGGTACTGACCGGGGTGAAAAGGTTTGAAAAAAGTACTATAGAACTGCATTTTCCATCCCTGCAGTTACTACGTGCTCATCCGAACGTTCATTTTCAACAATGAAGAGATTAAAGACGTATCTTAGAAATTCGACTAGCGAGAGTAGACTCAAAGGATTGACATTAATGTCGGTTCATCGCCGAATAAATGTGCCGACTGAAATAGTCATTCATTTATTTGCTGCCCAAAAAGCCCGTCGGCTCAATTTAATATTATAACAAGTATATACAGCACTAAGTTCGGCCGGGCCGAATCTTAAATACCCACCACCATGAACCAAATATTAGGGTTTCCTTTGAAATTTCAGGAGGGCTTGAGGACTTGAGGACACTTCCCGAAGATAAATTTAAAGATTTCACCTATGAGGACTATATCAGATTCTGGATTTATAAGAACCATTTTTGTTTGAGTTTTAGAGGAATCATTAACATCTCTTGTAAGTGTGCAAGAAAATTATAAAATAACGTCTTGATTTGAAATCTTAAATCTGTACAATTTCAGGCAAATCAGATAAAAACTACGGTTTCTAGAAACCCAAGGAGTTAAATCGGGAGATCGTTCTTATGGGGGCTAAAATATCGACCGATACTCACCGTTTTCGGCACACCTCTTTATGACCCGAAAATACCTCTAGATTTCAAATTTCAGGCAAATTGGATAAAAACTACGATTTCTATAAGCCCAAGACCCCAAATCGGGAAGTCGGTTTATATGGGGACTATATCAAAACCTGGACCGATATAGCCCATCTTCGAACTTGACCTGCCTGCAGACAAAAGACGAGTTTGTGCTAAATTTCAGCACGATTGCTTCATTAGTGAATACTGTAGCCTGATTACAACAGACAGACAGACGGACACCGTTATATCGTCTTAGAATTTCTCCCTGATCAATAATATATATACTTTATATAGTCGGAAATCGATATTTCGATGTGTTTGTAACACATGACAAACTTATTATACCCCCATCACCATTCTATGGTGGTGGGTATAAAAATATTGTATGCATACTTATGCATAATTAAAATTTTCTACACATGAGATTATATGAATATTTTTTTTAAAGTTGAACCCCCCCCCGAATTAAAATCCTGGCTACGGCCTTGATGGGGGCTATATGTAATTATGGACCGATATAGACCAATTTTTGCATGGTTATTTGAGACCATATACTAACACCATTTACCAAATTTCAGCGGGATCGGATGAAGTTTGCTTCTCTTAGAGCAATCGCAAGTCAAATTTGGGGGTCTGTTTATATGGGGGCTATACGTAAAAGTGGACCGATATGGTCCATTTGCAATACCATTCGACCTACATCAATAACAACTACTTGTGCCAAGTTTCAAGTCGATAGCTTGTTTCGTTCGGAAGTTAGCGTGATTTCAACAGACGGACGGACGGACATGCTCAGATCGACTCAGAATTTCACCACGACCCAGAATATATATTCTTTATGGGGTCTTAGAGCAATATTTCGATGTGTTACAAACGGAATGCAAAGTTAATATACCCCCATCCTATGGTGGAGGGTATAATAAAGCGATTGGTGATTTATATTTGTTTTTGTTCTCTTATCCCAAAATATGAAAGGGAACCCCCGTATCAATGAGTGTGGGCCGATTTTACTATCACCTTTTACATATCTATGGAAAAAGTTTATAGATTTTATAAACTATCATGTAAAAACATCCCATTGTGTTCTAAGAGCTTGATAAATTTTGTAATTATGATGAGTTATGAACTCATCCGAAGATAAAATACCGACATGAGCAATCATAAAGAACCAAACAACAAAAGATGATAACTGCATGGACATCATCAATGGTATAACAACTGGAATAAAAACTAAAACTGTACAGTGTTTTGCATCGAATAAACATTCATTATATACGAAGGAAGGAAGGAAGAATTTTCCGAAATGTTGGACAAGCGAAGATATTTTTATACGCTAAAAAATAAGGTTTCGGCGTAAAAAGATTAAGGTTTGGGCTTACAATTTTTAAAACTTTATTTTTAACAGCAAGCATATAATATTCATAAGCAATTATAAAATGAAAAATTAAACTTAATGCTCTCATACAAGCAAGCACCAACCATTTGCTCTCATTTGATTCTCCCAATGTGTTCTGTTGACGTAAATTCTCTCTCTTTTTCTCTCTCGCTGATACCTCTAAATATATATTTTAGACAAATTCGAACTGCATATATGTTGATATCGAGAAATATTATATGTAAAAAATTTCGAAAGTATTTTTTTGTTTTTTTTTTTTTCGAAATTCCTATTTCGATTGCCTAATACTGTGCCCTAGACCTCATTCATTTGAACGTTTTGTGAGGGTAATATAGACGATATGTGGCTACAAATATGGATTAATAACTCTGAATATCTCTCACGTTTAGTTTTTCTTCTTGTTACAGCTTTGATTGTTGGTTGTTGCTCTTGTCATTGGAGTCCTCAATTTTTCTTTTCTCAGTTTTGTTGCTGTTTCTATGTGCAAACTCATATAACTAATGTTAACAATTTTTAACTTTTGTTGTTTTTGTTCTCCCTGAAGTTATGAGTATGTTTATTAGAGTAGGTGTAGTGGTAATAGTAAACATATAATAATAATAGGACTGAAAATGTGGTTGTCTTTTATCATCGAAAATCGCTTTATTGCTTCTCAAAATATTCCCCATTAAGATCTACACATCTTCGCATGCGTTTGAACCAATTGTCGAGGCACCTTTGCCAACCTGATTGGGATATCTACAGAACATGCATTCTGAACGCATCAAACGCTTTTCAGGTGTTTAAAAGCATTGACCTCTCATTTCATTGGTTGCTTAATGGAATGCAAAGAAGTCATCTGGCACCAAGTAAGGAGCATAAAGCGGATGATCCATGAACTCGATGTTTTGAGTGCTCAAAAATGCAGTTGTTTGATCCTGGTGTTACCATTGGACCACTTTAGTGCCAAGTTTACCACTTTTATTCAAGCGGTGATATTTTGTGTCACTAAATGTGATACTTTTTACTATTTTGCACCACTTATTTTGTCATAATGTGCCACTTTTTAATTACATTCATTTATACTGTAATACATTTTACTCATTTCGATTGCAAATACCTTTAAGATTTAAAAAGTTGAATTCATGACCAGTTTGGACCCATCGGACCAAAATTGGTTCAAAAAATTATTAATTTTTAAATAAGGTCCGAAGGTCGGACCTAATGGAATTTGATTGATTTTGGTCCATTTTCGTCAAATCGGTATTTTCTAATTTTCTGTAGAAATAAAATTTTAACAAATTTTACAGAAATAAATTAAAAAAAAAAATTTTTTACCATTTTGTACAGAAATAAACTTAAAAAAAAACTTTATATAGATACAAAGTTATCAAAAAATTTGTATGAGAAGAAAAATTTGTAAAAATTTTATATAAAAATAAAATTTTGCGATATCTATCAATAGAAATAAATGTTTGACAAATTTTTTATACAAATAAAATATCGACAAGATTTTCTATAGAAAAAAATTATGGCTAAATTTTCTATAGAGATAAATGTTTACCCAAATTTTCTATGGAATTGAAATTTTTTCAAAATTTCCTAAAGAAATGAAATTTTGACAAAATGTTCTATAGAAATGTAACTGTGACATAATTTTCTACAGAAATGAAATTTTGACATAATTGTCTACTGAACTAAAATTTTAATAAAGTTTTCTACAGAAATAAAATTTTTTTGTTATTGTTGGTTTTGTTCTTTAAGCATTGTTGTTGTTTTTTGATTTCAGCTTAAAACCATGCATTGACTAAACTACAAGTGTAGCTTAACCAACAGAGGAAAAGAATGTTTGTCAAATTTATTTGGGCAAAGCCCTATACACACAAAAAAATATCAATTAATTTGATTGTCAATATAATTAAAAAATGTTTAAATTTGAGCTAACAACATATTTTGTAAATACAATTACGATTTTAGTCACTTTAGCTACTATTTTTGTTATATCAACAAAAATTTTGTTATATCAACAAAAATTTTGTTATATCAACAAAAATTTAGTTGAACTTCAAAATTTTCTGTAACAACAATTTATTGTTAGCTCAAAAATTATAATATTATTTTGTGTGTAGACTGCAATATGGTTGGATGGACTCATGTTTCGGAATTACCACATTCCTCATCAGCATCCTCTACTTGCAGCAAAACTATCAACCAATTATCAGAATAAATTCAGGCTTAATGAACCCAACAATGAACCACACTTGAACCTTCCGAAAAAAGGTTTTGCATGATAGCCGGCTTATGCCGAAATAAATTCGTACAAACATATCTCTTTTCCTATGCCACTGTCAAATCATCGATTTGAGTGCAGTTGGTTTTAAGCTGAAATCAAAAAACAACAACAATAAAATTTTGACAAAATATTATACAGAAATAAATTTTTTTAGAGAAATAAAATTCTGACGACATTTTCTATAAAAATAAAATTTTGACGATATTTTCTATAGAAGTAAAATTGTGACAAAATTTTTTGTAGAAATAAAATTTTCTATAGAAATAAAATTTTTACAAAACATTCTAAAAAAATAAAATTTTGACAGAATTTTCTATAGAAATAAAATTTAAAAATAAAAAATCTATAGAAATAAAATTTTGCCAAAATTTTCTATAGAAATAAAATGTTGATAAAATTTTCTAAAGAAATACAAGTTTTACAAAATTTTCTAAAGGAATACATTTATAGCAATACAATTTTCTATAGAAATTAAATTTTTACAAAATATTCTAAAGAAATAAAATTTTGACAAAGATTTCTATAGAAATAAAATGTTGACATAATTTTTTATAGAAATAAATGTTTGACAAAATTTTCTATAGAAATAAAAGTTTGACAAAATTTTCTATAGACATAAAATTTTGACAAAATTTTCTAAAGAAATAAAATTTTAACAAAATTTCAACTTTTAAATGATATTAATTTAATTTGGAAAAATGGTCCGCTGGTACGAATTTTGATCCAATTTTGGAAAAATGTTGGTCCAAAGTAAAAATTCACTGTGGCAACGCTGTTCATGAGTCGAAATTATATTTGTGAACAATTTTTCTTTGTTTTACCATAATATTATCAATGTATACTTGTGCCGCCTAAAAGTATGCATGGGAAATTTTTTATAGTATATAAACCGGATTAATCGTTTGAATATTACATTTAAATTAAAAAAATACTTCATTATGCTATATAACATAAATTGTACACTGAAAAAATATGCTCTGTTTTGTCTTTACACTAATGGTTTTGGTATTGATTCTGAGCCAAAGAAGCGGAGAATCGAAGTAAAGATACCTTTAAGATACAATTTGAGTTTTGCATACTTGATTCTAGGTAACAAATTTTAAATTTTCCGTTTTTTTCTTCATTTACTATTAAAGTCCTTTAAAAACGTATTAACGACAACTGACATTTTCAAATTTAGACTCAATTTCAAGTAGAAATTATGGTATGTTTCAAATAAAAATCGTTTTTAAAATAAAGTGTTGAAAACATCCCCTATTTTTAAAGGCTTTGTTGTCAAGATGCAAAAAGACTGAAAGAAAATTTCATTAGTCAAACAAAATATTCTTTCATTTAAGATACCCATTTTTAAGCCGAATCACTTAATTATAAGGACAAAACGGCTTTATAGAAAAGTTTATATTCTTTTGGACAAGGAAAAAAACTTTATATCAGAAAAATTCTTCTTTGTATCAAAAAAGAAATGCATCTTCTATGCTAAGCAAAAAAAGGCATTCGTATTTTAAAGACATGAAATTTTTGGCTTCACAAACATATTTTTTCAGTAAAGAATTTTCTTTTAAAATTACGGTGCCACCTAGAAATTCTCTACGGTAATGCTGTTTGAGCCGATGTATGAGAGCTCGCATTCTCGTGGTGAAGAGTAGCGGTTGGCAAACAAATTGTTGTGTACCAATCAGAATTGAATCGTTGGGCTCGTTGTCCAGTTTTTCCGAAAAAAGGCGATCATTTGCTTGGAAGTGCTTAGTGTGGGAGAAACTTTTGTTGAATTTGGTTCATATTGTTGTATCCATAGTGTCGACTGATGTTTACATCGATCGTATTTTTGGAGCATTTCTTTCGACCAATCGACCTGATTCGTTTTTTAAGCGATTGAAAAATTGTATGTGATCCAAAATATTCATGCAATATTAAATGCATGTTGGTCCCACTAATGCATAAAATCGTTTCAATCTCACGATAGATTACATGACGATCTTGCAATATCAGTTGACGCACAACATCAATGGTGTCCGGAAAAACTACAGATTTTGGAGTGAAGTACAACCCCGGTTGACCACCATCAATAAACACTGGCCCTTCACTAATAGAAAAAAATACGTTCCAAAATCGTGAACGGACGGTAATAAAATGAAATGGAAACGTTCACAAAAAATCAAAACGCAATGTTCACGGTTTCAGTCACGGGCGTTCAAAATGTCATGAACGACTTTCGGTTTTGTTTGGTCATGAAAAGTCTTAAAATATTTGTTAGACGTTCTTGTGGCAACTTTGTCGGTAGTGCAATGCGCTAAGGCGGCTGTTAGCGCATATGGTGCAGGCAATCCAGGTTCGAGTCACGGTAGAGGATTTTTTATCCGTTTTTTTTTTTATAAATTCGTAACCATTACGTTTTCAGATCACGAACGCTGGTTGTTGTTTTGACAAGGCACGGTGTCTTTTTTTCGTTGTTAGATTGACATCGTCTGTTCTCCGTTTGGCACCACATGTGTGTTGATTCAAATTCATTAACGGATCGTTTTGAAATGATCTCGCCGTTCATGATTTTTTCTATGGGTGTTGACAGAGCTTCGTCGCCAAAAATTTAATTAGGTTCATCGATGCACTCTTGATGATTTAATCCACGTCGAAAGTTGTAAGAAATAATCACACGAAAATGTTCACGATATAATGCCATTTTTCGGGTGCCCAGCAAAAACTGGGTAAGCATTAGTGATTCTTTCACTAATACCGGTAATCAAAAAGTTATTACTTGCAGTATTACCTGGGATTTAAAAATAATAACTTATCTGTGTAGGCATAATACCGGTAATCAAAATCATATCTTGAGGTCCAGGTTCGGCTGAACAGTGGGCACCGTTAATAGTAGCGATAAATAATGCCAAATTACATTTCAGAAAAAAATTGTCAATAAAATATACCTTTGTTTTCTAAAGTTGTATAGTATATAAACTATATTACAAAATAACATCATTGAATAATCGTAGATCCATGTCGTGGAGAGTGGTATAGTGAGTTGGATTACAAAACAACAGGGGTGAGTTCGCACTTTTTGGGTATCTTTATGGTAAAGATATTATTTTTGGAGAGCTGGTATGCTTGAGAAGAAGTACTTATTTTTCGACTGCTGGTATGCTTGCATGGAAGTACTTTCCTCCAATGTCATGTCCGTGTAAATGTATTACTACACACAAAAAAAATTCTGACTCAATCACGAAATTAATTGATCCAATTAATTATATATTAACTTTGTCATTCCGTTTGTAACACATCGAAATATTGCTCTAAGACCCCATAAAGTATATATATTCTGGGTCGTGGTGAAATTCTGAGTCGATCTAAGCATGTCCGTCCGTCCGTCTGTCCGTCCGTCCGTCTGTCCGTCTGTCCGGCTGTCCGTCCGTATGTGGAAATCACGCTAACTTCCGAACGAAACAAGCTATCGACTTGAAACTTGGCACAAGTAGTTGTTATTGATGTAGGTCGGATAGTATTGAAAATGGGCCATATCGGACCACGTTTACGTATAGCCCCCATATAAACCGATCCCCAAATTTGGCTTGGGGAGCCTCCCGGAGCAGCAAAATTCATCCGATCAGGTTGAAATTTGGTACGTGGTCTTAGTATACGGTCTCTAACAACCATGCAAAAATTGGTCAATATCGGTCCAAGTAATTCGTATAGCCCCCATATAAACCGATCCCCAAATTTGGCTTGGGGAGCCTCCCGGAGCAGCAAAATTCATCCGATCAGGTTGAAATTTGGTACGTGGTCTTAGTATACGGTCTCTAACAACCATGCAAAAATTGGTCAATATCGGTCCATAATTATATATAGCCCCCATATAAACCGATCCCCAGATTTGACCTCCGGAGCCTCTTGGAGGGGCAAAATTCATCCGATCCGATTGAAATTTGGTACCTGATGTTAGTATATGGTCTCTAATAACCATGCAAAAATTAGTCCATATCGGTCCATAATTATATATAGCCCCCATATAAACCGATCCCCAGATTTGACCTCCGGAGACTTTTGGAGGAGCAAAATTCATCCGATCCGGTTGAAATTTGGTACCTGATGTTAGTATACGGCCTCTAACAACCATGCAAAAATTGGTCCATATCGGTCCATAATTATATATAGCCCCCATATAAACCGATCCCCAGATTTGACCACCGGAGCCTCTTGGAGGAGCAAAATTCATCCGATCCGGTTGAAATTTAGTACGTGGTCTTAGTATACGGTTTTTAACAACCATGCAAAAATTGGTCCATATCGGTCCATAATTATATATAGCCCCCATATAAACCGATCCCCAGATTTGACCTCCGGAGCCTCTTGGAGGGGCAAAATTCATCCGATCCGGTTGAAATTTGGTACCTGATGTTAGTTTACGGCCTCTAATAACCATGCAAAAATTGGTCCATACCGGTCCATAATTATATATAGCCCCCATATAAAACGATCCCTAGATTTGACCTCCGGAGCCTCTTGGAAGAGCAAAATTCATCCGATCCAGTTGAAATTTGGTACATGGTGTTAGTATATGGTCTCTAACAACCATGCAAAAATTGGTCCATATCGGTCCATAATTATATATAGTTCCCATATAAACCGTCCCCAGATTTGACGTCCGGAACCTCTTGGAGGAGCCATCCGATACGGTTGAAATTTGGTACATTTTGTCAATATATGGCCTCTAACAGCCATGTAAAAATTGGTCCATATCGGTCTTTAGTTATATATAGCCGATGACTTATTACACAAAAATTGGTCCATATCGCCAAAAATAATCTACCAAAACTTTATTTCCATAGAAAATTTTGTCAAATTTTATTACTATAGAAAGTTTTGTCAAAATTTCATTTCTATAGAAAGTTTTGTCAAAAGTTTATTTCTATACAAATGTTTGTCAAAATTTTATTTCCATAGAAAATTTTGTCAAAATTTTATTTCTATAGAAAATTTTGTAATCTACCAAAACTTTATTTCCATAGAAAATTTTGTCAAATTTTATTACTATAGAAAGTTTTGTTAAAATTTCATTTCTATAGAAAGTTTTGTCAAAAGTTTATTTCTATAGAAATGTTTGTCAAAATTTTATTTCTATAGAAAATTTTGTAAAAAATTTATTTCTGTAGAAAATTTTGTCAACATTTTATTTCTATACAAAATTTTGTCAAAATTTCATTTCTATACAAAATTTTGTCAACATTTTATTTCTATAGACATTTTTGTCAAAATTGTATTGCTATAGAAAATTTTGTCAACATTTTACTTCCATAGAAAATTTTGTCAACATTTTATTTCTATAGAAAATTTTGTCAAGTTTTTATTTCTATAGAAAATTTTGTCAAATTTTTATTTCTATAGAAAATTTTGTCAAACTAGATTATATACGTATTTAATCGGCCTTTTTTGTTTAATATATACCCCGTATGGGCTAACTTACAATTTAGAAGACAGTGTTAAAAAGTTTTACGATACCTTGCCATCGGCAAGTGTTATCGCAACCCAAGTAATTCGATTGTGGATGACAGCCTTTAGTAGAAGTTCCTACGCAATCCATGGTGGAGGGTACATAAGATTCGGCCTGGCCGAACTTACGGCCGTATATACTTGTTTTTTAATTGAAATGTCTTCAATCACAGAAATGATAGAATCAATTAAAAAATTAATTGATCCAATTAAAAAGTTAATTGATACTATTAATTTGTGTGATTGATTTTTATTTCAATTAAAAATTTGTTGATTCAATTAAATTTTTAATTGAATATTTTTTAAAACTCAATTAAGATTTTAATTTGAAAAATTTTCGTGAAATTTTTTTTTCTGTGTACTGATATATGTACGAGGAAGTTGTTACCAGTTTGGCGCAGGCATACTTGTACTCATACCTGGTAATAGGAGTTTTTGCTGGGTGAGATTAATTTTTCAAGTTTCTGTCAACAACACAAATAACAATACGTACGTATAGCGTCAAAAATGTCAAGCTTTACGATAGAGCTGTCAGTTGGTAGATTGCAGCACTACGATTGCCCAAACCCAAAATGGAAAACGTAAACTTCGTATACAATCTTCAATCTGAACAATCGTCCTTTGCGAAACCAAAATCGTCAAAAGGTCATTTTCCATATTTGTCCAAAAATCTTCATATCTGAGGACTTTTGTGTTTTGCAATCATAGGGAAATTTGTTTTAATTTGCAGATTACAAAATATGAATTTCAACATTTGGGATATTTTGTAAAAGTACTTAATCCATTTGCCGAAAATTTGACTTTCTCAAATGATGGTTTTTTATTGCAATATTTTGAAACCACCCTAATATACGACATAGGTATAAAGCTCTTTGATTCTCTATGTACGTGTTACTATGGACAATGAAAATGTGTAAAATGTGATGACAACGTGAGCATACATGGTACGCGGTGTACTCTTTGGATGTATCTCACACCAATACACACTCACATACATTCACATTATATGTAGCAACAAAATAGAAAGATGGCTACACATGAATGTCGGACAACTCGTCTTCAATGTTTATGCGGATGCAGAAGAACATCAATTCACGTTGCAGATGCGTTCTTTCTAATGTATTTGAATATATGTGTGTGTATGTGCTTGTGTATAGTCCAAAAATAAGAGTCCTGCCGTAAACACAAAGAATAGGATTATATTTTATGATATATGGGTATGGGTGTGTGTGTGCGTATGCTTATAACATCAATGTTTAAGCTAATGCGTTGGTGCTGCTACTATAACTATTACTATTACACCTTCATCAGCAGCAACAACAACAAGACATTCAAAAAGGAACAATATCTGCTTATCCTTTAGCTGCGTATCACTACAACTACTTCTACAAGGATATTTGCAACAATAGATTCCATCACCAGATTGAATGTGAGAAATCATGTTGGGATTATATTGTCCAGCTTGTATTGCAACGTGAATATGCTGTTGATTACAGTAAAAGCAATCCCTAGACATGACAATGAATAACATTTTCATTTTGATTGCATAGCCAAATGGGTTTTATTGAAAAATGAGAGGAAGTATGAGCAATTCTAATAATAATTAATTCGTTATAGAAACATCTCAAATTGATACATATAAGTCGATTTACTTCTATTCCATGAATCAAATATAAGATTTTCATTGAAAAACTTATCATTTTTTTCGAATGGATTATGGCAGATGACACAAAATCCACACACAAAATCAGGGTTGTCATTTTGGTCCGATCGGACCAAAATTGGTCCAAAAAATTATTAGTTTTTAAATTTGGTCCAATGTACTATGGGGCAAATTACCGGATTATGCGGCAAAAAGTAAATTTTTCGATAGCTTAAATTGGAAAAAGTGATAACGTTATTCTGTTACAGACATCCCAGTAGCTCGAAATACAAAATATTATAAAAATATGGCAACTCATTTCTTTTAAAACAAGCTGGCAAAGTTGGCTCTTTTTAGATTGTTTACATTTTGAATCGCTTGTCAAAAAAAAAACATTGTAGAAAATTGGCTGTAAAAAATAAACTAATAAGCGAATCTACATTGTGTAAAATGGACAATAGTACTACATGTACGTAAAATAATATAAACGATATTAAAAATTCGTATGTGTTTGTGAGAAAAGAATTGTGTTGTGTTAAATTAAATAAATGTTATAACAAAGACTTGATCATGTAAAGAAGGACTCCAGGATTCACTGAATAAGGGATCTTTTCAATAGAGCCATCTTTGTGTGCAATTTGAAGTAAAATAAGGTGAGGCCAGAGGGCCTCTGGGACCAATAAAGTGTATATAAGGTGAACGATATATATGAAAGCTATATCTAAATCTGAACAAATTTCCACCAAATTCTACTCCATATGCAAAATTGTACGTAAATCAGAGTAAAACTTTGGTCACATTTGTGTAAATCGGACAAAGCATATATCTGGGAGCTATATCTAAATCTGAACCGATTTCAACCAAATTTAGCACACTTCAAAATACTATTAATACTACCCTTAGTGCAAAATTTGAAGAAAATCGGGGTGAAACTATGGCTTTTTGAGTCTTATATGTGTGTATCGGGCCTAAGATATATATGGGAGCTATATCTAAATCTGAACCGATTTCCTCCAAAATCAATGGGGCTGTCCCAATACACATAAGTGTGCAAAATTTAAAGTCAATTGGGCTAAATCAGGACATTGAATACAAAACCACCGTCTAGTGCAGGGTATAAATATTAACGGTTTCAGTGGGCGGATCGATCTGAAAATTTTTATGAGCTCTTCTAACATTAAGCACGATATGTATTACAAATTTTAAACCGATAAGTGCATTTTTGTAGTTTTTGCCTCAAAATCGGGTCGTTCGCCCCATAGTGCAATGGTCAGACCAAATGGAATTTTTTAAAATTTTCTATATAAATAAAATTTTGACAAAATTCTTTGTAGAAATAAAATGTTGACAAAATTTTCTATAGAAATAAAATTTTGACAAAAATTTCTATGGAAATAAAATGTTGACAAATTTTTCCATAGTAGTAAAATTTTGACAAAATTTTTTATAGAAATAAAATTCTGAAAAATTTTTCTATAGAAATAGAATTTTGACAAAATTTTCCATACAAATAAAATTTTGACAAAATTTTCTATAGAAATAGAATTTTGACAAAATTTTCCATACAAATAAAATTTTGACAAAGTTTTCTATATAAATAAAATTTTGACAAAATTTTCTATAGAAATAGAATTTTGACAAAATTTTCCATACAAATAAAATTTTGACAAAATTTTCTATATAAATAAAATTTTGGCAAATTTTTCTATAAAATTAAAATTTTGACAAAATTTTCAATACAAATACAAGTTTTACAAAATTTTCTATAGAAATAAAATTTTAATAAAATATTTTATAGAAATAAAAATTTTGTCAAAATTTTACAGCAAAGAGATATGTTTGTACAAATTTATTTCGGCATAAGCCGGCAATCATGTAAAACCTTTTTTCGGAAGGTTCAAGTGTGGTTTACTTTTGATTTTAGTGAACTGCCTGAATTTATTCTGATAATTGGTTGAAAGTTTTGCTGCAAATAGAGGATGCTGATGAGGAATGTGGTAATTCCGAAACGTGCGTCCATCCAACCATCTTGCAGTCTATAGGGATTTACCCAAATAAATTTGACAAACATTCTTTTCCTCTGTGGGTTAAGCTACACTTGTAGTTTAGTCAATGCATGGTTTTAAGCTGAAATCAAAAAAAAAAAAACAAGTATATACGGCCGTAAGTTCGGCCAGGCCGAATCTTATGTACCCTCCACCATGGATTGCGTAGGAACTTCTACTAAAGGCTGTCATCCACAATCGAATTACTTGGGTTGCGATAACACTTGCCGATGGCAAGGTATCGTAAAACTTTTTAACACTGTCTTCTAAATTGTAAGTTAGCCCATACGGGGTATATATTAAACAAAAAAGGCCGATTAAATACGTATATAATCTAGTTTGACAAACTTTTCTATAGAAATAAAAATTTGACAAAATTTTCTATAGAAATAAAAACTTGACAAAATTTTCTATAGAAATAAAATGTTGACAAAATTTTCTATGGAAGTAAAATGTTGACAAAATTTTCTATAGCAATACAATTTTGACAAAAATGTCTATAGAAATAAAATGTTGACAAAATTTTGTATAGAAATGAAATTTTGACAAAATTTTGTATAGAAATAAAATTTTGACAAAATTTTCTACAGAAATAAATTTTTTACAAAATTTTCTATAGAAATAAAATTTTGACAAACATTTCTATAGAAATAAACTTTTGACAAAACTTTCTATAGAAATGAAATTTTAACAAAACTTTATATAGTAATAAAATTTGACAAAATTTTCTATGGAAATAAAGTTTTGGTAGATTACAAAATTTTCTATAGAAATAAAATTTTGACAAAATTTTCTATGGAAATAAAATTTTGACAAACATTTGTATAGAAATAAACTTTTGACAAAACTTTCTATAGTAATAAAATTTGACAAAATTTTCTATGGAAATAAAGTTTTGGTAGATTATTTTTGGCGATATGGACCAATTTTTGTGTAATAAGTCATCGGCTATATATAACTAAAGACCGATATGGACCAATTTTTACATGGCTGTTAGAGGCCATATATTGACAAAATGTACCAAATTTCAACCGTACCGGATGACTTTTGCTCCTCCAAGAGGTTCCGGACGTCAAATCTGGGGACGGTTTATATGGGAACTATATATAATTATGGACCGATATGGACCAATTTTTGCATGGTTGTTAGAGACCATATACTAAATTTGGTACTAACACCATGTACCAAATTTCAACTGGATCGGATGAATTTTGCTCTTCCAAGAGGCTCCGGAGGTCAAATCTGGGGATCGGTTTATATGGGGGCTATATATAATTATGGACCGATATGGACCAATTTTTGCATGGTTATTAGAGGCCGTAAACTAACATCAGGTACCAAATTTCAACCGGATCGGATGAATTTTGCCCCTCCAAGAGGCTCCGGAGGTCAAATCTGGGGATCGGTTTATATGGGGGCTATATATAATTATGGACCGATATGGACCAATTTTTGCATGGTTGTTGAAAACCGTATACTAAGACCACGTACTAAATTTCAATCGGATCGGATGAATTTTGCCCCTCCAAGAGGCTCCGGGGGTCAAATCTGGGGATCGGTTTACATGGGGGCTAAATATAATTATGCACCGATATGGACCAATTTTTGCATGGTTGTTAGAGACCGTATACTAAGACCACGTACCAAATTTCAACCGGATCGGATGAATTTTGCTGCTCCGGGAGGCTCCCCAAGCCAAATTTGGGGATCGGTTTATATGGGGGCTATACGTAAAAGTGGTCCGATATGGCCCATTTTCAATACCATCCGACCTACATCAATAACAACTACTTGTGCCAAGTTTCAAGTCGATAGCTTGTTTCGTTCGGAAGTTAGCGTGATTTCCACAGACGGACGGACAGCCGGACAGACGGACGGACGGACGGACATGCTTAGATCGACTCAGAATTTCACCACGACCCAGAATATATATACTTTATGGGGTCTTAGAGCAATATTTCGATGTGTTACAAACGGAATGACAAAGTTAATATACCCCCATCCTATGGTGGAGGGTATAAAAAGGCTGATTAAATACGTATATAATTCAGTTTGACAAAATTTTCTATAGAAATAAAAACTTGACAAAATTTTCTATAGAAATACAATGTTGACAAAATTTTCTATGGAAGTAAAATGTTGACAAAATTGTCTATAGAACTAAAATGTTGACAAAATTTTCTATAGCAATAAAATTTTGACAAAATTTTCTATAGAAATAAAATGTTGACAAAATTTTCTATAGAAATAAAATGTTGACAAAATGTTCTATAGAAATAAAATGTTGACAAAATTGTCTATAGAACTAAAATGTTGACAAAATTTTCTACAGAAATAAATTTTTTACAAAATTTTCTATAGAAATAAAATTTTGACAAAATTTTCTATAGAAATAAACTTTTTACAAAACTTTCTATAGAAATGAAATTTTGACAAAACTTTCTATAGTAATAAAATTTGACAATTTTTACATGGCTGTTAGAGGCCATATACTAACGAAATGTACCAAATTTCAACCGCATCGGATGACTTTTGCTCCTCCAAGAGGCTCCGGAGGTCAAATCTGGGGATCGGTTTATATGGGAGCTATATATAATTATGGACCGATATGGACCAATTTTTGCATGGTTGTTAGAGACCATATACTAACACCACGTACTGAATTTCAATTGGATCGGATGAATTTTGCTCATCCAAGAGGCTCCAGAGTTCAAATCTGGGGATCGGTTTATATGGGAGCTATATATAATTATGGACCGATATGGACCAATTTTTGCATGCTTGTTAGAGACCGTATGCTAACATCAGGTACCCAATTTCAATCGGATCGGATGAATTTTGCCCCTCCAAGAGGCTCCGGAGGTCAAATCTGGGGATCGGTTTATATGGGAGCTATATATAATTATGGACCGATATGGACCAGTTTTTGCATGGTTGTTAGAGACCATATACTAATACCACGTACCAAATTTCAATCGGGTAGGATGAAGTTTGCTCCTCCAAGAGGCTCCGGAGGTCAAATCTGGGGATCGGTTTATATGGGAGCTATATATATTTATGGACAGATATGGACCAATTTTTGCATGGTTGTTAGATAGCGTATACTAACATCAGGTACCAAATTTCAACCGGATCGGATGAATTTTGCCCCTCCAAGAGGCTCCGGAGGTCAAATCTGGGGATCGGTTTATATGGGGGCTATATATAATTATGGACCGATATGGACCAATTTTTGCATGGTTGTTAGAGACCGTATACTTAGACCACGTACCAAATTTCAACCGGATCGGATGAATTTTGCTGCTCCGGAAGGCTCCGCAAGCCAAATTTGGGGATCGGTTTATATGGGGGCTATACGTAAACGTGGGCCGATATGACCCATTTTCAATACCATCTGACCTACATCAATAACAACTACTTGTGCCAAGTTTCAAGTCGATAGCTAGTTTCGTTCGGAAGTTAGCGTGATTTCCACAGACGGACGGACAGCCGGACAGACGGACAGACGGACATGCTTAGATCGACTCAGAATTTCACCACGACCCAGAATATATATACTTTATGGGGTCTTAGAGCAATATTTCGATGTGTTACAAACGGAATGACAAAGTTAATATACCCCCATCCTATGGTGGAGGGTATAAAAAATAGATAAAATTTTCTATCGAAGTAAAATTTTGGAAAAATTTAACTATTAAATGATATTAATTTAATTTGGACAAATGGTCCGCTGGTACGAGTTTTGGTCCAATTTCGGAAAAATGTTGGTTCAAAATAAAAATTCATTCTGGCAACGCTGCACAAAATATAATTTTTGGATTCAATCACGAAATGCATTGATCCAATTAATTTTTAATTGAAATATCTTCAGTCAAAAAATGATAGTATCAATCAACGAAGTCAATTACAAATTAATTGATCCTATTAAAAAAATTAATTGGTACTATTAATTTTTGTTTTAATTTAAAAATTTGCTGAACCAATTAAATTATTAATTGAATCTTTTTGAAAATTCAATTAAAATTTTAATTAGAAATATTTTGGTGAAAAATTGTTTGTGCATCAAATCAATGTTTTGAGTGTTCAAAAATGCAGTTGTTTAAGTCGAGTGTGGTGAAAGAGTGATGAGGTGGTGAAGAGTGATCCGTCTTCGGCGGTTGGTCTTCTTAATTTCGTGGAAAACAACTGGAAAACAAATGGTTGTATACCGCTCAGAATTGACAGTTCTGCGTTGTTCTTGTGGTAATTTGCTTGAAAGAACTACGTACGCGAGCAAACCATCTTGAGTAGTGGAAAAAATTGTATATATAAAAGTAGATTAATTGTAATGTAAATTTAATATATAAATTAAAACATGTGAATATTAAATTCATAACATTGTTAATGTGATGGATTGAAAAACGTGTAAAAAATATTTTACCCCGGTTTAAGGATCTAAAACAGTGAATCAAAATTTAGGGGGAAGATTCCAAAAACACCTCGCTAGACTGAAACACAGGTAGCCAATTATACTTATTTTAACAAATTTGTTAGCATAGGTGCTTCCTTCGGAGTGTAACCAGAGTATGTTGCAGATCTAACCTGACCTAAGATTGCTTTTTAATAGCTATTGCCGCCGGTAGACTTTTTGGACACACCATATTGAGCATAAAATGCAATAGACATGAGTGTTTTACTGAATGGCATAAAAAGGAGCATGTACAATAAGGAGAACTAATGAGGATGTCAAAATGCAAAACTATTTAGTCTCCTAAATACTTTACACTAAATTTTTTTTTTTCCAAAAAATTGGATAGCCTTCGCGCATTTGATCTTAGGCACAAACATGAAGTTATGGATTGAAGGAAACACATAATAAAAATTGTATATATTTTGTCGAATATACATCATATGTGGTAGTTTTTTAGTTTTTCTTCCATTTCATTTGCATCGTTCGATCATGAATACTAGTACATATGAAAACAAATACAAATATTTCTTTAAAATTACCTTTATTCTTTAAATATACCTTAATAAAAAATTTGTGTTTCCACACTTCCAGTGTTCACACTCCTTGAAAATGTCTATAAAATATGAAGAATTCACTCGGCAGTGGTCATGTCTTAAAACAAAGAACTTACAAACTGGGTATATCTCTACATCATTCAAGAACATCCATGTTTATTCTCAGCCTTTTTCATGTTAAATGTTCAGTTAGATAGAATTAAATGTTGACAAATTGGTAACACAAACCTAGGCAGACAACAGCAACATGGGTTCTTGACCAAGTGGTAAAAGAGAAGTCAACTTCTCAGTAATACATGAACGTGCTGCAGACAACAGTGCATTTTCCAAGAGTATGTCTTAGTTCGTGTTCATTTAAAACAAGTAAGTAAAGTAGAAAGTCGGGCGGGGCCGACTATATCATACCCTAAACCACCATTAGAGAATTAGTAATCATAAGAATTCATGGGGTAACATATAGGTCTGGGAGATAAACCGCTGTTGCATATTTAAGAAAATTAAGGGGTACATGTCTATGGGTGCTTTGTGTCAATCTGACTATAGCTCATAGTCAATGTTGCCAGGGAAAATGTTCGGTTTACCCTACAAGGACAAAAAAAGTTCCCTACTTTCCTATACATTCCCAAACAATTTTCCCTACTATATTTTTCGTTAAATTTAAAAAATTTTACTAAACAAAAATGGTTCTAAGTACTTTATTATCTTAAAACATGAATATGCAACGTATATAACTTAGAATATAAATTTGTATTACCACCACGGTTGCCACAGTTGGTAGAATTCTACCCAAATTAGTAATCTTTTTTGTTAAATCTTTATAAAAATAAAATTTTGGAAAAAGTTTCTGTAAACAAATTTTTGTGAGAAATTTTTCTATAGAAATAAAATTTTGAGACAAAATTCCACAGAAATAAAATTTTGAGAAAATTTTTTTATAGAAATAATATTTTGAAAAAAAAATCTATAGAAATACAATTTTGACAAAATGTTCTATAGAAATAAAATGTTGACAAAATTTTCTACAGGAATAAAGTTTACCACACATTGTTAAAGATCAAGCCTTGCCGGCCTCTAATTTCCTCCTCTAGAGCCACCAAAATGTAAAAATTATTATAAATTGTCTTGAGTGAAAATGTCCTACATTGTGGCCCTACGTCCCCACAAGACGCTAAATATTAGAAAAACCCTACATATAGGGAATTTCCTCTACTTCTAGCAACACTGGCTGTGTTGATATTGCACCTACGGAATTAGTATGCCACTAATATTGAGTCCATTATTAAAAAAGAGAAAATCGTTAAATTAGTGTGGGTAATAAATACAAATTTGTAAAAATCGAGCAATATTCTTATGTAAGAGCTACAAGTACGTATAAGTACGATCGGCTAGTACATCAAAATTTGAAATTTGAGTAACATTGGTTAATAAATAAGAGTACTATGGCCAAATTTGGGAAACTCGAGCGATGCATATATATGGAAGCTATATACATATATATGGGAGCTATATCTAAATCTGAACCGATTTCGATGATTTTTTGCACATATAGTTAATGCTATAGAAGACTACATTTAGCCAAATTTGAGTAAGATCGGTTGATAAATAAGGGTTTTATGGCCAAATTTCGAAAATCGGGCGGTACATATATATAGGAGCTATAGCTAAATCTGAACCGATTTCGATGATTTTTTGCACATATAGTTAGTGCTATAGAAATTATATTTACCCAACTTTGAGTAAGATCGGTTGATAAATAAAGGTTTTGTGGCCAAATTTGGGAAAATCGGGCGATACATATATATGAGAGCTATATCTAAATCTGAACCGATTTGGATGAAATTTTGCAGACTTGAAGGGCGATGGGAAAGATTACCTTTTGTCAAATTTGGTGACGATCCGTTTGAAAAAACGCGCACCGTGACCCCATTTGTCGAAATCGGGCGATTCATATATATGGGAGCTATATCTAAATTTGATCCGATTTCTTCCAAATTCAATAGCGTTCGTCCTTGTGCCCAAAAAACCCCCTGTACCAAATTTTTTCAAAATCGGTTAATAATTGCGACCGGAATCCTGTGAACAACAAATACATGGACAGACGGACGGACGGACGGACACCAAGCGCTAGATCGACTCAGGAGGTGATTCTGAGTCGATCGGTATATATTTTATGGGGTCTAAAATCAATATTTCTGGTAGGCACATTTTTTGGCCGATCAAACTTATTATACCCTGACCACTATGTGGTTTAGGGTATAAAAACAAATACAGTATGTCAAGAAAGTCTTTTGACATTGCCAAATATTTAAAATTCTAGAAATAATTGAAATATTAAATATTTTATTAAATTTTTAATTCTGTGTACGTATATATACTTTGCAAAATACATAATAAAATATTTTTTTAAAATTTCATTATATTTAATTTTGGAACAAAACATAATTTTTATCCCATTGTCAAAACACTTTCTTGACAAACTGTATTTCAAACGGAACCGATATGGCAGAAGTATTCACATTTTACCACTTCTCCAACTAAAAGAAAAGGTTCTGGTTCTAGAATCTCATATTGGTAGAAATTGTTTTTATACCCACCACCATAGGATGGGGGTATAATAAGTTTTTCATACCATTTGTAACACATCGACATATTAATTCCCGACAGTATAACTTATATATATTCTCGATCTGGATGAAATTCTAAGACAATCTAACGATGTCCGACTATTTGTTATAATTACTCTATAACCTTCAACAAATGGGCTGCCTTTCTGAAATTTGGCAAATATTCGTGTTTTTTGTATATATTGGACTTTAATCTTTAATGCAATGATTTAATATCTCAGTAAATGTAAAGACTATTTTCTTAAATCAAAACTTTAAAGACATAAGACTTTGATGGAGAGATGCCATCTTCAAAGATTCCTGTTGTAAATTTAAAGGAAACAATTGGGTATCCTACAATTTTCCGTGTATATATTTTCATTTAATTTGTTACGACGAGATTTTCTCAAAAAAAAGAGTTATTATATTTGGTGGTGGGTATTTACGATTCGGCCCGGCCGTATATACATGTTTTTCTTCTGATGAAGTTGTTGTTGAAGCTGTTGCTGTTGTTTGCAATAACATCCTCAGAATCAACAAAAAGCCAACTTAAGAGATTCTTGATATGAGGTTACTTTAGTTGTGGTCAGTGTACTTGTTGTCTTGCCTTTGGTCAATGTTGTTGGGTGTCCTGTTGTTTTCTGTGGTCAGGACATGTACATTTTTAAAGCGAAATAAAAAAACATTTCTTTTCTTTTCTTTTCAACATATAACTATTATATTCTCTTTGTGATTCAGGAACCAACAATGGGAACCAATAATGGGAGAAGTTTCAACAGAATATATTTGTGTATTTTCTATTATCGAATTAAAAATATAGTTAGAGTTTTTGGTTGTGACGAACTATTTCTTAGTTTATTTTTTTTATTGTGTCAAAAATATAATAAATACACATTTTTCAATTGCATTTTTTTATGCCCTCCATCATAGGATGGGGGGTATATTAACTTTGTCATTCCGTTTGTAACACATCGAAATATTGCTCTTAGACCCCATAAAGTATATATATTCTGGGTCGTGGTTAAATTCTGAGTCGATCTATGCACGTCCGTCCGTCCGTCTGTTGAAATCACGCTAACTTCCGACCGAAACAAGCTATCGACTTGAAACTTGGCACAAGTAGTTGTTATTGGTGTATGTCGGATGATATTGCAAATGGGCCACATCGGACCACTTTTACGTATAGCCCTCATATAAACCGACACTCAGATTTGGCTTGCGGAACCTCTAAGAAAAGCAAATTTCATCCGATCCGGTTGAAATTTGGTACGTGCTGTTACTATATGGTCTCTAACAACCATGCAAAAAATGGTTCACATCGGTCAATAATTATATATAGCCCCCATATAAATCGATACCCAGATTTGACCTCCGGAGACTCATGGATGAGCAAAATTCATCCGATTCGGTTGAAAATTTGTACGGGGTGTTAGTCTATGGTTTCTAACAACCATGCGAAAATTGGTCCACATCGGTTCATAATTATATATATGGTGTTCTTCAATACACAGAATTGCCGCATTTGGGCGAATGAGAATCCAAGAGTGATTGTCGAAAAACCAATGCACCCACAAAGAGTGACTGTTTGGTTGCGGTTTATGGGCTGGCGGCATCATCGGGCCGTATTTTATCCAAAATGAGGCCGGTCAGGCACAGCTAACGAAACAATGGCTCTTTTGCGCAACAAATTCAATGGCCGTGTTATCTCACGTAATGGCGATGTCAATTGGCCGCCAAGATCATGTGATTTGACACCGTTGGACTTTTTTCTTTGGGGTTATTTGAAAGAAAAGGAAGACACCGATAAACCAGCAACAATTCAAGAGCTAAAGGATGAGATAATTCGGCACATTAACGGCATATAACCTCCATTATGCCTCAGCGTCATCGAAAATTTGGATGGAGGTGTGTCACCGAGGTCGCGGCGCCCATTTGGCCGATATTTTGTTCCATACATAATTGAGTAATACCAATATATCATAATAAAATAAAATTACAATAATTTCCTAAATAGTTTGTGTTTTATTCAAAATCAACATCGGCCCTTGAAATTTTAACCACCCTTTATATGGTATCTAACAACCATGGTTAGGTTAGGTGGCAGCCCGATGTATAAGGCTGACTTAGACTATTCAGTCCATTGTGATACCACGTTGGTGAACTTCTCTCTTATCACTGAGTGCTGCCCGATTCCATGTTAAGCTCAATGACAAGGGACCTCCGGGTCCGAACGGCGTTCCACATTGCAGCTAAACCACTTAGAGAAGCTTTGAAACCCTCAGAAATGTCACCAGCATTACTGAGGTGGGGTAATCCACCGCTGAAAAACTTTTTGGTGTTCGGTCGAAGCAGGAATCGAACCCACGACCTTGTGTATGCAAGGCGGGCATGCTAACCATTGCACCGTATTGGTCCGTATCGGTCTATAGTTATATATAGCCGATCCCCAAAAATAATCTTCCAAAACTTTTTACTATAGAAAATTGAGTCAACATTTTATTACTATAGAAAATTTTGACACAATTTTATTACCATGCAAAATTTTGTCAACACTTTATTTCTATAGAAAATTTTGTCAAAATTTTAGTACTGTACAAAATTTTGCAAATATTTTATATCTGTAGAAAAATTTGTCAAAATTTTATTGCTATAGAAAGTTTTGTCAAAATTTTATTGCTATTGAAAATTTTGTCAAAATTTTATTTCTATAGAAAATTTTGTCAAAATTTTATTTCTATAGAAAATTTTGTCAAAAATTTTTTGTTTAATATATACCCCGTATGGACTAACTAAATTGAGAAGACGGTGTTAAGAAGTTTTAAGATACCTTGCCATCAGCAAGTGTTACCGCAACCCAATTACTTTGATTGTTGATGACAGTCTTTAGTTCAAGTTTCAATGCAATCCATGGTGGAGGGTTCATAAGATTCGGCCTGGCTGAACTTACGGCCATATATACTTGTTGCATTGCAGAATTACATAAAATGATATAATATCTCTATATTTTTACAATTTTCTTTTTATACCCTAATCCACATAGTGGTCAGGGTAAAATAACTTTGATCTGCCAAAAAATGTGCCTACCAGAAATATTGATGTTAGACCTTAAAATATATACCGGTCGACTCAGAATCACCTCCTGAGTCGATCTAGTGCTTGGTGTTCATCCGTCTGTCTGTACATGTATTTGTTGTTCGCAGGATTCCGATCACAATTAATAACCGATTTTGATAAAAATTTGTTACAGGGTGTTTTTTCGGTACAAGGACGGACGCTATTGATTTGAAAGAAACCGGATCAAATTTAGATATAGTTTCCATATATATGTATCGTCCGATTTCGACAAATGGGGTCATGTTGCGTATTTTTACTAACTGATCATCGTCAAAGTTGGCACAAAGTAATCTTTGCCATTATCCTTCAAGTCTGCAAAATTTCAACGAAATCGTTTCACATTTAAATATAGGCCACATACATATGTATCACCTGATTTTCACAAATTTGACCATAAAAACTTGGCTTGTTTTAATCTAAACAATCAATCACACATCCAAATTAAGCAAATTTGTTATCTTTTGGGAACAGAAGCGAAAAGATGTAGCTTTATACGCACGGACGAAAAAGACTGTTTTTCATATGTTTGGGCGTAAAAATTATATGTTTGGAACTCAAATTTTTTAACACAATATTTTTAAGTGCAAGCGCATAATGTTCATAAACTAGCATAACATGTTTGGGATATATATGTTAATAAGTTAGAACATATTATGTTTGGGACATAAACTGTTTGTAAATATAATATGCTTACATGCAAATATATATTAATTTAGATATAGCTTATAAACATATATGTGCTTAAATAGAGAGACCTAGAGGGTATGCTGCAAGTAAAACAATGGAAATAACCAATTGGCGCCTTAAAAATATATCTACACAAAGAAAATTTCATTAAAATTTTTTTCTACCAGTGTATGCCCTAAGGTGAAACATAACATGTTTCAACAATACAAACAATATTTTGTTTGGACCAATCCTGATAATATATATGCTTGATGCAAAATGTGTTTGGGGTATATATTACAGAAGCGATTTTTTGAGGGTGCGTACTTTATGCGAATACGTAATCTCAAAAAAGTGAACCTTCTAGTGTATTGGATTTTTTTTGTTCCTGAAAATTATTATGTTTTAAGCTGATACTATGTTCAGTTTTCAAGCTAAAAACCAGCGTGGTTTCACGGTTCCAGGTAAATTGGATACAAATTGCACTGTGACACTTCTGAAGATGTAAAATCGGGAGATGGACCTGTACACACCATATTCGAAACATCTATTTGTAGTCTTAAAATACCTCTAGATTTTCTATTTCATTTTATACTTAAGTAAGGACTCGGAATCCTAGAGTGAATTATATTAGGTGATAATATTATTTAGTATTTTTATTGATATGTAACTTAAGCAAGAACACCTATAAAATTTCGCTGTGGAGGCTATCCATAATATTGGAAAGCTCCCACAGAATTTTTATTTTAGCAGCTGAATTGAGGTTGTTTTGTGCAAAAACAATGTTTGTTATTATTATTGTTTTCTTTGTTTTTGCTTTTTGGGAAATATTCCAAAACAATAGTGAAAGAAGTCAGTTCCGACGAAAATCATTTATATAAGAGATATTTTTATTTTATTTTATGCATAATTATTTTGTGAAAAACTATAAAACATCATTTGCATAGAAAAACAATTTTGGCATTTTGCTATGGATGATTATGGCATGCCAGGGTTCCGGATGAAAAAAGTGATGAACTATCTTAATATGATGATAAGAGAATTAAAGACAAAAACTGGCAAAAGGGAGTTTAATTTAACCCTTTCACTGCCGATTTGAACCTAATGTTAAAAACTTTCATTTTTCCTCTGGTTCTACTTGAAGGCCAACCTCAATTATTTATAAAGCTATATGTGTTTGTTTCGAAAACTTAATTCTTGAATTGTGACCAAATGGTCATAGGAAACTAAACGCTATTTGGCCTGTTATATATGCTGAAGTGTTGGAAAAAAATCGAAAAAGAATCTGAAATAATATAGACTTTAGTTTTTATATGAATATCCATTTACTAGAAACGTACAGGAGGCAAATTGTCTCAAAATTGAGTATTTTTCGTTATTGTCCAGAAATGTTATGAAAATACATTTTAGTGTCCAGCAAATTAATCGAAACTAAGTGGGGAGTTAGAGTTTGGAGTCGTTTTTGAATGTCCTCTGTAGTGGACATCGGTAGTGAAAGGGTTAAAGAAATTTAAACAGTAAAACCACAACTTTAAAAATAGTTTGACTTTATTGTCTAAGGGCTATTTTCATGTAGCTTCGTTAAGCTTTAACTACCAGTTAACAGAAAGTAAATTGCAAATATCTTCGTTCCGGTTAACTTTAACTGAAAATGTTTCAACAGCATATATGCAATATATATTCAGGAATATATAGGCAAGGTGACATATATATATATATATATATATATATATATATATATATATATATATATATATATATATATATATATATATATATATATATATATATATATATATATATATATATATATATATATATATATATATATATATATATATATATATATATATATATATATATATATATATATATATATATATATATATATATATATATATATATATATATATATATATATATATATATATATATATATATATATATATATATATATATATATATATATATATATATATATATATATATATATATATATATATATATATATATTTATTTATATGTAGGTTTATTTTAGAAAATTTTAACTAAAATAGTTTTCTAATTGCAACATGTTACAAATAAGTTTATAATTTTTGTCAAATTGAAGAAAATTTATTAAAAATAATTAATTTTTTTCTGGTATGTAAGAAAATTTCATTTGTTGAAGGAAACAATTGGATTTAAAAATTGTTAAAATGTCTTTAGCGCTGTACGAAGTTCAAAACAGGTACAATTTTAGTAAAATTTACTCATTTGAGAGACTTATGAACTCAATTTAAGCAAACTTCTGCCATTTTAGGAAAATATGAACTAATTTATTTTTTAGTAAAATTGTGCACTATATTTGTATACAACTTTTTTTCTTATTTTTAGTTCACATCATTAAAGTTAGCAAAATATTATTCAAATAAGGAATATTTGCTCATATTGTGCAAAATCTAACTAAAATCAACTAATCTTCATGAACTAAAATAAAGTTCAGTTGGCATTAGAGCCCCTTTTTTCTGGGTGTAGATTGGAGACTCTTTAAGGACATACATTTGTCCAATTACTTATTTTTAAGGATTTCCGAATATTTTCAATCCATAGTATTATTCCTTGTACTTTAAATATTTAGAAGTTTCAAAATCTTTTCATATTGTACCTCGTTCATTTTTTGGTCAGGTTTGCTATAGTGACAGCCCCATATTTCGGGTCCACTTAGGCTGTTCATTGTTATACCGCAGTGGCATCACTGAGTGACAAGGGATCTCATTTTTATAGCCGTGTCCGAATGGCGTTGAATCACTCAGTACTGCTGCTAGAATTACTGAGAGGGGATAATTTGTGGAATACCACTTCCAAAGGCGAGAATAAGTTATCTACGAATACCAGATAGGTGTTTTTGTAGCTCCAATGAAGACAAAATCTCACTCCTGAACTCAGCATAGAAGGGTGAATGCTCAAAATGTGGGACTAATATCGGACGAACCTTTTCATAATCTCTTATAAATTAATTCACTTGTAGGTTCCCGGTTGTTAAGATGATCAACTGTGACCATAGCATAGCATTTTAACGAGGCCCTAACCTCCAATTTTTTTGCTAATGACAAATTACGGATGATATGCTCTATCGTCATTCCTTATGTCTGTCCCTTTTAAAGCATAAAGTTAGGTTGCTTTAATGTGTTCAACTAAAATTTTAGATTTGCAGGACTTCAATAGATTTATTTTTATCTTTTGAGGGTGATCACGAATTTGGACTCTTTTCGCTCTAGGACACATATTTTAGAAGATACGAACAGAATAAATTTCTTATAGAGAAATTCAATTGTTTCTGTACATTGATGGACATTTTGATCTTTCGTCAGTGATAACTGATTTATGGTCCTTTCACTTTAGGACGCATAGTTTAGGAGATACAAGCATGGGCTTTTCATAGGATTTGTTGCGAAGGAAGTCGGAGGCCCTCGTTTCCAGCCACAACATATAATAAAAGTGAATATTTAATAATAATGAAATAAAATTTTAGTTGTAAAAGTACATTTAAAATATTATATTATAAGACTATAATCTACCGTAAGCATTGGAGTAAACAAGTTGCCGTTATAAACCAACAGCATCACAGGTGAGCATCACCTATCACGCATGCTGGGGAAAAGTATAAAAGGCATGCAGTGTATGAGATCTAGGTGAGTCGGTTAGCAGTAGCCAAGTACACTGTTAGAAAAATATGTTTTTCATATGTTCCGATATAAACAAAATGTGTTTCGGGCACGATTTTAAACCACAATATATTTAAGTGCGAACATGTAATGTTCCTAAACTAACACTAAATGTTTGGGACATCTATGTTAATATGTTAGAATATATTATGTTTGGGGCATGAATGTTTCATAAAAATAATATGTGTGAATGTAAACATATATAAATTAACAAATTTCGAGTAAACATATATATGTTGTGATATTTTATTCAGAGAGCGACAAAAGGAGAGTATAGAGAAAGAAATAGAGATGGAAACCGGGAGGGTTGACGAAAGATATCAACATAACAAAGCGAGAGAATGAAAAAAGAACAATTTCTGTGAAACCGCTTGTATGTTGTTTCGGAAAACTGTTTTATGATAAGGCTAAAAATTTTGATATGCTTAAGTCTAAATATTATTTAATTTGAATAAAGAGAATAGACATTCGGAACCAAGAGAATAGACATTTGAAAAACAAACTGCAATGTTTTCGCCTTGAGAGCAGCATTTTATGCATGTGTGAACATGTGTTTTGTTTATCATTTTGGCATTATGGGCACAATTTTTCGTTAAAATAAATCAGGGGTCTTCATAAAAATAACGAAAGGGCACTATACTCTTTTTAGAGTTGGGACAGTAAAATGAAATAAGGAGGAAATAGTGAAAAATTACACAGTAAAATGTAAAAATACAAACTTTAGTTCCTCTTTATTAAAAAGTAGTCCACGAGGAGTTGACGGACACCATCAAATATAAAAGCGGGCATTAAGATCGAGTTTTACAGCTAAAACAATTTAAAAAGTTTATTTTCTTTAAAATGAATTATTAAAGAAAAATAAAAGGAATTTTAGAGAGATGGTGTTAAATGCAAGTAAAAAACTGTTCACTCCTAAATAAATTTATGTTTATATTATAAAATTATGTATGTATGTTTATACTCGACTCCACGTTCTTTTGTTAGTTTTTGAATTCCTTCCAAATTTTAAAGTTTTGTACAAAAACAGTTTTTTATTAAAAATTTTTATTTTTGCAATAAAAAATAATATTTTATCAAAAAATCAGTCAATTTCGTTTATATCAAGCACTGTTACTGACTATAAATCTTTAATAACACACATTTCGATGTTTCATTTAAAAAAATTTAATATAGTATAAATATAAATGTGTAAATTAAAAAAAAAAAAAATATTCGGTCGGAGCAGGGATTGAACCCACGACCCTTTGTATGCAAGGCAGACATGCTAACCACTGCTCCACGTGGCAAACAAATATATGTTTCTGTTAAATAATGTTATGTTTGCATGGGCTCGTGGGCGCTGCAAACTATGCTATATAAATGTAACTTAAAACGATAATTATCTACTGGTGACTATAACAGCTACGTAGCCCAGTGGATAGTGTGTTGGCTTACAAACTGTATGGTCCTCGGTTCGATTCTCCGTGCAGGCGAAAGGTAAAATTTAAAAAATTTATAAAAGTGAATAATTTCTTCAACATTATTTGTATTACAGAAAAAGGTGCCAATAACTAAAAAATTTCGTGGAAGTGAAAATTACGAGTATGTTAGGGAATGAGCACAATCGTGTTTGGGAAAAATTCTTCCAAGCATATAATATTTTTGGCTCAAAATGCTTCCAAACATATAATATGTTCACATAAAACAAACATATTAATGTTTCGGCAGTATGCAATAATATATGTGCTTCCTGCAAAATATGTTTGGAACATATGTTAAAGAAGCGATTTTTTTTGAGGGTGTAGGTGTGCGATCACCCTAGCCACGTGTTCCTGCCTTCCCAACGTTCTTTCCTATGCCACCACTGGGGGTGTGTGATCACTTTAGCCACGTGTTCACATTTTTCATCTGCTGCTTTTCCTACCGCTCTCCCCTATGCAACCGCTAGAGGTGTGCAATCACTCTAGCCGCGTGTTCCCCTTTTCCTCATCCTTTCCAATTCTCCGCTAGGGGCGTGCGATCATTGTAGTCACGTGATCCTACATCTCCTCCTATTCTTCAGCTGAGATGATGTGCGACCACTCTAGCCACGTATTCCTCCACTGTTTTTTATTCCTCAGCTAGGGGTGTGCGACCACCCTAACCCCGTCCAAAGATCCACACAATGACCGAAATCCAACGGGGTTGTGTTCAACTTCCACACATTCGACTTTCCTGTACCTTCCGTCTCACACCACCAAAGATCTTACCATTTTAACAAAAAATTTCTCACGACAATAAAGCCTATTACCGAAATAATCGTGCCTTCTTATCTCAGTCTAACAGGTTGGCTGATAAGTCCCCGGTCTAACAAAGAAAAACATATTTTTTTTTTGTCAAAATTCGTTTTTATTATTCAACATAGTTCCCTTCAAGAGCGATACAACGATTATAACGACCTTCCAATTTTTTGATACCATTTCGGTAGTACTCCTTCGGTTTTGCCTCAAAATAGTCCTCAGTTTCGGCGATAACCTCTTCATTGCAGCCAAATTTTTTCCCCGCGAGCATACTTTTGAGGTCTGAGAACAAGAAAAAGTCGCTGTGGCCAGATCAGGAGAATACGGTGGGTGGGGAAGCAATTCGAAGACCAATTAATGAATTTTTGCCATCGTTCTCAATGACTTGCCAACGGTGCGTTGTCTTGGTGTAACACCACTTTTTTCTTCTTCATATGGGGCCGTTTTGCCGCGATTTCGACCTTCAAACGCTCTAATAACGCCATATAATAGTCACTGTTGATGGTTTTTCCCCTCTCAAGCTAATCGATAAAAATTATTCCATGCGCATCTCAAAAAACAGAGGCCATTACTTTGCCAGCGGACTTTTGATTCTTTCCACGCTTCGGACACGGTTCACCTGTCGCTGTCCACTCAGCCGACAGTCGCTTGGACTCAGGAGTGCAGTTATGGAGCCATGTTTCATCCATTGTCACATATCGATGGAAAAACTCGGGTGTGTTACGAGTTAACAGCTGCAAACACCGCTCAGAATCATCAACACGTTGTTGTTTTTGGTCAAATGTGAGCTCGCGCGGCACCCATTTTGCACAGAGCTTCCGCATATCCAAATATTGATGAATGATATGACCAACACGTTCCTTTGATATCTTTAAGGCCTCTGCTATCTCGATCAACTTCATTTTATGGTCATTCAAAATCATTTTGTGGATTTTTTTGATGTTGTCGTCGGTAACCACCTCTTTCGAGCGTCCACTGCATTCACCGTCCTCCGTGCTCATTTCACCACGCTTGAATTTTGCATTCCAATCAATTATTGTTGATTTCTCTGGGGCAGACTCCGGAAACTCATTATCAAGCCAAGTTTTTGCTTTCACCGTATTTTTTCCCTTCAAAAAAACAGTATTTTATCAAAACACGTAACTCCTTTTTTCCATTTTTTTTCACAATAACAAAAGTTGCTTCACAAAAGACGCTCTATCTAACAAACTAATTGACTTACAGACGTCAAATTTTGACACGAATCATTTGAAGGTTGGCCAACCTGTTCGAGAATATTGTAAATTTCTGTGACGTACCCCGAGAGACCTCCGAGAGTCTAACCCCAGCCAAGGTGGGGAAAATTCGAGAGGCACTACATGATCAAGCTACATCTCGTAACCTATTCAATCAATGTGGATTTTCCTGGACAATGTTCCACGTCCAAAATCCAAGAACCCCTTTTTCATTTTTGCCGTATGTTTTGTATACCCCGCTGGAATTAGAAAACGATCCTAAGGATGCAGAATACCACCTCACTAGTACTGTACACCCACGAGCATTTGACAACCTACAGTTTGTTAACCATTAAGAACTGCAATTCCAAAGTGAGTTACTTCCACTGGGTTGAAGGAGATAAGGCTTCGAAACAGGCACACTCTAACTCCGTTGTCTTCGTCAGGACAGATACAATTCTGCACAAGAAGTTAAATCGTTGTTATTTAAGCTTGGACCGCGTATATCTAGGTATCAAATAGAGACCTGTCACCACAGCATATAGTCAATATTTTAAGATATTGTACTACTTAAAAAGAAAAGTTCGTCTCAGTTAGTTCAGTAAATCTTCATCCCTAAAATAGGTTATTATGTCGGGAACCCATTTTTGGATTATGAAAATACATCCACAATTGTACATTTACCCTGTTTCTTCAATACATATCAAAATTCTTTTGTATTATTCTCTCAACTCACAGAGGATATCAGCATCCTCTAGATTTCAACAAACACTTATTACTTACCATTTATTTGCTATAAAACAAAAGAGTATGGTCATTTATAGCGCTTGAAGTAATTTGCCAACAACAATATTTACCATTATGAAAATAATGCTGAAAGTCCTTTATTCCTTTAGTAATTTCTTCTTCACTCACTTTGTGGCTCTTTTAGATGGAATTTTATTATCCTTTTCACCGTTAGCAAAAGAGTAAACACGCTAAATTCTTTTGTTGCAGTTCATGCCAAAAAAAAACAAATGGGGCAAGACCTTATTTTGTATGATTTTTTTTATGTGTATATCTGTGTGTGTGCGCGCGGATATTTTTGTTTGAGAAAGTATGAAGGTGAGTGTGAAATGCATTACGATGTGCCCATTATAAACACAAACAGAGAGTTCAGTACCCAAAAAAAGAGCAAATGCCCGACGGATGCATGAGCGACATTAGCAACTAGAAAACAGGAACAAACAAACAGCAACAACTGCCATCGAGTAACTTTGTGTACTCAGTTTACAGTTATCATCGGAATATCGTGGCATTAACACACAACCCATACATACTTACATGTCTATTTACCTCTTTCTTTTTGTTTGTGTATGCGTGTGTATGTGTGTGAGAAGGACTTGGTCTGGTACACCTTTAGCTTTGTGAACATTTGCATGAATTACTATTATGACACATTTTTTTCTTTGTTTCCTAGTTTCTATCATCTTTTCTAGCTGTTTTATTATTAGGTGAGAAGTAGATCCAATATGGAGTGATAGAATTTGAAAAATTTCGCTAAATTTGCTTCCTACTGCCCGATCTTCATTCACCACAATTCTGCTCGGATATGAATTTGATGTAATTTCTGCCAAACATCTTTATAGAAGTATACACTGAAAACATGCTCACCCATTTTCATAGATTTTGGCTTTACTTAAAATAATTTTGGTATTGAGTCAAGGAATTGCTCCAAAGATTTTGTCTTTGCACTAATGATTTTGATGTTGATTTCGTGCCAAAAAACGGAGAATATACATACATACATACAAACAAAACAGAATAACAAAGTAAAATAAAACCAACAATTAAAATTAACAAGTGTATACGGCCGTAAGTTCGGCCAGGGCGAATCTTATGTACCCTCCACCATGGATTGCGTAGAAACTTCTACGAAAGACTGTCATCCACAATCGAAATACTTGAGTTGTGATATCTTAAAACTTCTTAACATCGTTTTCTAAATTGTGAGTTAGTCCATACGTGGTATATATTAGACAAAAAAGTTATGTATAGTTAAGTCTACAAATAATTACGAATCGATATGGACTTTTTGCACGGTACGTAGAGAGCCAGAATTGAAATATGGGGGTCGCTTATATGGGAGCTATATACAATTATGAACTTGATATGGACCAATTTTTGTGTGATTGGAAATCGCTTTATCTGAGGGATATATATAACTATAGACCGATATGGCATGGTTGTTAACGACCATATACTAGCACAATGTACCAAATTTCAACTGACTGACTCGGATGAAATTTGCTCCTCCAAGAGGCTCCAAAACCAAATCTCGGGATCGGTTTATATGGGGCAATATATGATTATGAACCACTTTTGGCATGGTTGTTAAATATCATATATGATCACCACGTACCAAATTTCAAGCATATCGGATGAATTTTGCTTCTCCTAAAGGCACCGGAGGTCAAATCTGGGGATCGGTTTATGTGGGAGCTATATATAATTATGGGCTGATAGGAACCAATTCCTGCATGGTTGTTAGATACCATATACTAACATCACGTACCAAATTTCAACCGAATGGGAAGAATTTTGCTCTTCCATGGGGCTCTGGAGGTCAAATTTGGGGATCGGTTTATATGGGGGCTATATATAATTATGGACCGATGTGGACCAATTTTTGCGTGGTTGTTAGAGACCATATGCTAACACTATGTACCAAATTTCAGCCGGATCGGATGAAATTTGCTTTTCTTAGAGGCTCCGCAAGCCAAATCTGAGGATCGTTTTATATGGAACTATATATAATTATGGACCGATGTGGACCAATTTTTGCATGGTTGTTAGGTCATATGCTGACACCACGTACCAAATTTCAGCCGGATCGGATGAAATTTGCTTCTCTTAGAGGACTCGAAATCCAAATCGGGGGATCGGTTTATATGGGGGCTATATATAATTACGACCCGATGTGGACCAATTTTTTCATGGTTGTTAGAGACCGTATACTGACACCATGTACCAAATTTCAGCCGGATCGGATGAAATTTGCTTCTCTTAGAGGCCTCGCAAGCCAAATTTGGGGGTCCGTTTATATGGGGGCTATACGTAAAAGTGGACCGATATAGCCCATTTGCAATACCATCCGACCTACATCAATAACAACTACTTGTGCCAAGTTTCAAGTCGATAGCTTGTTTCGTTCGGAAGTTAGCGTAATTTCAACAGACAGACGGACGGACATGCTCAGATCGACTCAGAATTTTACCACGACCCAGAATATATATACTTTATGGGGTCTTAGAGCAATATTTCGATGTGTTACAAACGGAATGACAAAGTTAATATACCCCCCATCCTATGGTGGAGGGTATAAAAACTTTAAATTCACCATCTTTTATTTCGGAAGGCAAAGTAATTGAACCATACGAAATAAACAGATATATTTAAGACACAATTATCGTTTAAGTTTGAGCTTTACGTACTTGATTCTAGGAAACAAATTTTAATGTATTCGTTTTGTCAGCTTTTTTCTTCATCTGCCATCAAAGTTCTTTAAAAACGTGTTAACAATAACTTAAATTTACAAAATCAGGCGCGATTTCGAGTAGAAATCATTTTATGTTTTAAGTAAAAATTTGTTTAAAATAAAGATTTGAAAAACATCTATTTTTAAACGGTTTGTTTTGTAGTCAAGATACAAGAAGTCAACAAATATAAAGACGATTTCATTAGATGTTAAGAATTTTTATTAAAGCGATGTTGACTTTAGTCAAACAAACTTTTCTTTTATGTTAAGATACCCATTATTAAGACCAATATCTTAACTATAAAGACAAAAGGACTTAATTGAAAAGTTTATCGGCTTTGGAACAAAGCAAAAACTTTACATCAGAGAATACGACTTCTAAAATTTTAAGGACACGAAATCTTTGTCCTCACGGCAGTGTGCTTTCATTTCTAAACCGCTCGTCTAACGGCTGACAGATTTCTCGTTAAAAGTTTATTTTATTTGTTTCCAAGCTTACTAAAAACATTTTGATCTATTGCATTCAGATTTATTTATTCGTGATGGAATTCAAGCGTGGTAATGTGATTGCTTTATATTTGGCTGGATATCCACAAGTGGCTATTGTTAGAACCCTCTCGTATTTAAATATGTTTTGTTTCTTGTACCATTGCTCATTACCGCATAATTGAAAGTGTTGCATTGTGTCCAAAAAGTAGACGAAACAAGTATATACAGCAGTAAATTCGGCCGGGCCGAATTTTAAATACCCACCACCATGAATCAAGTATAATAGTTTACTATGAAAACTCTTCCTCGTAGTGGGTTACTTGATAATATATAGAATTGTAGGGAGTTTGATGACAAATCTTTTCCCAAACGAGCCAGCTCCCGAAGACAAACTTTAAAGATTCTACCTATGAAGACCAGATAAGATTCTGGATATATGAGAACCAATTTTGTTTGAGTTTTAGAGAAAATATAAACATATCGTGTATATGTTGAAATTACGCCTTAATTTAAAATCTTAAATTTGTAGATTTTTCCGCATTTATTTAAATACGATGAGAAAAATCTGGAACTTTTACTTTCAGTTTGAAGCAATTTTCATGATCAGTGCGCCTGCTATACCCTGAAAGAAGTGTTTTTTTTTTTGAGAAACGTAATTTTAGACAAGCAAAGTTTTCTTTTGACATAAAAGAATGTGGATTCTTTTTAATTTTAGAGACAATCGTTGAATAAACGAAAACACTTTATAAGAAAAAGAAATTTCGTTTGTCTAAAATTTTATTATAGATTACTAATTTCCAGCAAATCGGATAAAAACTACGGATTCTAGAAGCCCAAGAAATAAAGCTGGGAGATCGGTGTATATGGGGGCTATACCAAAACATAGACCGATAGGCACCGTTTGCTACTCACATATTTGTGATCTTAAAATACCTCCAGATTTTCAATTTCAAACTAATCGGCCAGAAAATATAGTCTCTAGACGCCCAAGAAGTAAAAATCGAGAGATCAGTCTATATGGGGGTTATACCAAAACATGGACCGATATACCTCAATTTCGGCACTCTTATCTGTGGTCTAAAAATACCTCTAAATTTCGAATTTCAGGCAAATTATGTAATAAATACAGTTTATTGTAGCTCAAGAATTTCAGACAAAGCGGATGGTAAATATAGTTTCTAGAAGCCCAAGAAGCAAAATGGGAGATCGGTCTATATGGTGGCTATACCAAAAAATGGACCGATGGGCACCATTTTCGTCACACCTTTTTATGGTCCCAAAAGAACTCTAGATTTTCAATTTCAGGAAAATCGGATAGAAAATATAGTTTCTAGAAGCCCAAGAAGCAAAATCGGGAAATCAGTCTCTATGGGGGCTATATCAAAACATGGACCGATGATCACCATTTTCGGCACACCTTTTTATGGTCCTCAAATACCTCTAGATTTCCAATTTCAGGCAAATCGGATGGTAAATATAGTTTCTAGACGCCCAAGAAGCAAAATCGGGAGATCGGTCTATATGGGGGCTATATCAAAACATGGACCGATACGAACGATTTTCGACACACCTCCTTATTGTTCTAAAATACCTCTAGATTTTCAATTTCAGACCAATCGGATAGAAAATACTGTTTCTAGACGCGTAAGAAGCAAAATCGGGAGATCGGGCTATATGTGGGCTATACCAAAACATGGACCGATATGGACCATTTTCGACACACCTCTTTATAGTCCCACAATACCTCTAAATTTCCAATTTTAGGCAAATCGGATGGTAAATATAGTTCCTAGACGCCCAAGAAGCAAAATCGGGAGATCGGTCTATATGGGGGCTATATCAAAACATGGACCGATACGAACGATTTTCGACACACCTCCTTATTGTTCTAAAATACCTCTAGATTTTCAATTTCAGACAAATCGAATAGAATATACTGTTTCTAGACGCCTAAGAAGCAAAATCGGGAGATCGGTCTATATGGGGGCTATACAAAAACATGGACCGATACGGACCATTTTCGACACACCTCTTTATGGTCCCAAAATACCTCTAGATTTCCAATTTCAGGGAAATCTGATAAAAACTACGGTTTTTATAGGCCCAAGACCCCAAATCGGGAGGTCGGTTTATATGGGGACTATATCAAAACTTGGACCGATATAGCCCATCTTCGAACTTGACCTGCCTGCAAACAAAAAACTAATCTGTGCCAAATTTCGGGACGATAGCGCCATTATTGAAGGCTGTAGCGTGATTACAACAGACAGACAGACAGACAGACAGACAGACGGACAGACGGACATGCTTATATCGTCTTAGAATTTCTCCCTGATCAAGAATATATATACTTTATATAGTCGGAAATCGATATTTCGATGTGTTACAAACGGAATGACAAACTTATTATACCCCCGTCACCATTTTATGGTGGTGGGTATAAAAACGGTAACAACACCAGAATGATCAGAAAGGTGAAGTCAATATTTGATCGAAATGGATATTTGGCAGTGGTAGAAAATTTGCTCGTGATCTTAACATATCGCGATAACGGATGCCAGACATATTGAAAAACGAGTTTGGACTAAAGTCATTGAAATTCCAACTCACCATGGCATCCAAGTTCTAGAGCTCACGGGTACACAAAAACATGTTAGATTGGAAAGGGCCAAGGAGTTGCTTCGCTTACACGAATGTGGTCACTTACTGAATTTTGTTTTCTCCGATGAGAAGCCATTTAAAATTGAGAAGTTTGTGAATTAACAAAATGATCGGGTTTAATTGCCAAAGAGGTCAGCTGGAAATTAAAATTTCAACTGGTCACCAGAACTCAAGCGCCGTCGATGGTATAGGCAGCCGTAACGGCCGAAGATCGCTCTCGATCGTATTAATCAATCGTGGGGTAAAAGTAAATGCCGAATATTAACGGAAAAAATGTGCTAAAGACAGTACTGAAGCCCTCGGCTGACAAACATTTCGGTTACAAGCCATGAATATTCCAATAGGACTAGGGTGTCCAAAACCGACACCGGTTAACCGGATTCAGTAACACAAACCGAAGCCGGATAACGAAAAAATTGACATTTTCGGTTAACCGCGAAAACCGGGTTTTGACCATCGGTTAACCGTTTTCTGTATTTCAACGAAATTTCTTTCTATATTTCATATATTTCTTCCAAAAGTGGAACTTTTTGCTGAGATATACTGAAGGTGAGAAACAAATGACCACCCTACGGGAAATTAGTGAAAATTGCCACTAATGGACCCATTAAAAGATTGGTACTAGTGCTCCAGTTTATCAACATTTTTAATTGTCATATAATTTATAGATTTTATACCATCCATCATAGGATGGGGGTATATTAACTTTGTCATTCCGTTTGTAACACATCGAAATATTGCTCTAAGACCCCATAAAGTATATATATTCTGGGTCGTGGTGAAATTCTGAGTCGATCTAAGCATGTCCGTCCGTCCGTCCGTAACTTCCGAACGAAAGAAGCTATCGACTTGAAACTTGGCACAAGTAGTTGTTATCGATGTAGGTCGGATGGTATTGAAAATGGGCCATATCGGTCCACTTTTACGTATAGCCCCCATATAAAGGGACCCTCAGATTTGGCTTGTGGAGCCTCAATGAGAAGCAAATTGCATCCGATCCGGCTGAAATTTGGTACATGGTATTGGTATATGGTCTCTAACAATCATGCAAAAATTGGTCCACATCGGTCCATAATTATATATAGCCCCCAAATTTGGCTTGCGGAGCCTCAAAGAGAAGAAAATTTCATCCGATCCGGCTGAAATTTGGTACATGATGTTGGTATATGGTCTCTAACAACCGTACAAAAATTGGTCCACATCGGTCCATAATTATATATAGCGCCCATATAAACCGATCCCCAGATTTGGCTTGCGAAGTCTCCAAGAGAAGCAAATTTCATCCAATGCGGTTGTAATTTGGAACATGGTCCATATCGGTCCATTATTATATATAGCCCCCGTATAAAACGTTCTCCAGATTTGACCTCCGGAGCCTCTTGGAGGAGTAAAATTCATCCGATCCGGTTCAAAGTAGGAACGTTGTGTTAGTATATGGTCGCTAACAACCATACCAAAATTGGTCCAATCACACAAAAATTGGTCCATATCGGCTCATAATCATGGTTGCCACTAGAGCCAAAAATAATCTACCAAAATTTTATTTCTATAGAAAATGTTGTCAAAATTTTATTTCTAGAGAAAATTTTGTTAAAATTTTATTCGGTTCATAATAAAATGTTCATCATTGTCAAAATTTTATTTCTATAGAAAATTTTGTTCAAATTTTATTCGGTTCATAATCATAGTTGCCACTCGAGCCAAAAATAATCGACCAAGATTTTATTTCTATAGAAAATTTTGTCAAAAGTTTATTTCTATAGAAAATTTTGTTAAAATTTTATTTCTCTAGAATTTTTTGTCAAAATTTTCTTTCTATAGACAATTTTGTCAAAATTTTTATTTCTATGGAAAATTTTGTGAAAATTTTATTTCCATAGAACATTTTTTAATATTTTCTTTCTGTAGAAAATTTTGTCAAAATTGTATGTCTACTATGTCAAACTGAATTATATACGTATTGGATCGATCTTTTTTGATTTAATATATACCACGTATGGACACACAATTTAGAAGATAGTGTAAGGAGGTTTTAAGATACCTTGCCATCGACAAGCGTTAAGTTTCAGCCGGATCGGATGAAATTTGTTTCTCTTAGAAGCTCTGTAAGCCAAATTGGGGGATCGGTTTATATGGGGCTATATATAATTATGGGCCGATATGGACCAATTTTTGCATGGTCATTAGAGACCATATACTAACATCATGTACCAAATTTCAGCCGGATCGGATGAAATTTGTTTCTCTTAGAGGCTCTGCAAGTCAAATCGGGGGATCGGTTTCTATGGGGGCTATATATAATTATGGACCGGTGTGGACCAATTTTTGCATGGATGTTAGAGACTATATACTAATACCATGTACCAAATTTCAGCCGGATCGGATGAAATTTGCTTCTCTTAGAGGCCTCGCAAGCCAAATTTGGTGGTCAGTTTATATGGGGGCTATACGTAAAAGGGGACCGATATGGCCCATTTGCAATACCATCCGACCTACATCAATAACAACTACTTGTGCCAAGTTTCAAGTTGATAGCTTGTTTCGTTCGGAAGTTATCGTGATTTCAACAGACGGACGGACGGACGGACATGCTCAGATCGACTCAGAATTTCACCCCGACCCAGAATATATACTTTATGGGGTCTTAGAGCAATATTTCGATTGGTTACAAACGGAATGACAAAGTTAATATACCCCCCATCCTATGGTGGAGGGTATAAAAAGCTTCATAATTCCAGTTCTCGGCGCAGAAAGTGGTTTGATTTGAATGGTATATAATTTAGGATATAGCATTAATATATTGTTCACATTGACCAAATACTAGTTTGGAGCTACATTTTAATCAAAACCTATCATCCCACAAATTCACTACGACATGGTATCCTTATAGAACAACAAATTTATTGCTTATCATTATGATTTTGGAGCTAAGCCAGCAGAGTACCAGCGAAATGAAAGTAAAATAGGAAGTAGAAAATCCATTTGGCGTTCAGAGAAAACTTGGTCTTGGTCTTGCCATAATGTTCTTTTGTCAGCAGGATGACAGGCAAGTGTAGGGGGCATAGATGCAATGATTGGCGGCTGAACCAAGTCTAAAACAAAATCAACAACAACACCATCTCCAAGACTCGCTGTCTTACGGTGAAGAGTTGCATAATAAAAAATTAAAAATGAAATAGATTCGAAATGTTACAACTTTGCACAAAATGTCCATTAAAATTTGTGTTTTACGATTCCAACAAGAAAAAGGATACGAAAAAAAACAGATAGCTTAGCTTCAAAATGCATTAGAGAAAATGAAATTAAAAACAAATTGTGGCATGAATAATGTTGGTGAATTAGAAGGAATGAAATATAAATAGCTAGAAAATTAGCCTCAAATTGTCTAGAAATAAATTCTGCACAAAATTGCAAGGTGGAATTTTATAGTTCCGTAATTTTTGGGATTTATAGTTCCCTAATTTGGTAACCAAGAACATAAGCAAGACTCCCGTCGTTCTGTATTGAAATTTGTTTTTTGATTTTGAAATTGAAATTGAGAAAAATTGTATCTGTTATAATTTGGATTTTAAAACTGACATTTATTTGTACATTAATATCTTTGTTGATAGATCGCTAAAAGAGAGCGGAAATTCGATAATGCGCATGGAATAATTTTTATCGATTATTTTGAGAAGGGAAAAACCATCAACAGTGGCTATTATATGGCGTTATTGGAGCGTTTGAAGGTCGAAATCGCTGCAAAACGGCCCCATATGAAGAAGAAACAAGTATATACGGCCGTAAGTTCGGCCAGGCCGAATCTTATGTACCCTCCACCATGGATTGCGTAGGAACTTCTACTAAAGGCTGTCATCCACAATCGAATTACTTGGGTTGCGATAACACTTGCCGATGGCAAGGTATCGTAAAACTTTTTAACACTGTCTTCTAAATTGTAAGTTAGCCCATACGGTGTATATATTAAACAAAAAAGGCCGATTAAATACGTATATAATCTAGTTTGACAAAATTTTCTATAGAAATAAAAATTTGACAAAATTTTCTATAGAAATAAAAACTTGACAAAATTTTCTATAGAAATAAAATGTTGACAAAATTTTCTATGGAAGTAAAATGTTGACAAAATTTTCTATAGCAATACAATTTTGACAAAAATGTCTATAGAAATAAAATGTTGACAAAATTTTGTATAGAAATGAAATTTTGACAAAATTTTGTATAGAAATAAAATGTTGACAAAATTTTCTACAGAAATAAATTTTTTACAAAATTTTCTATAGAAATAAAATTTTGACAAACATTTCTATAGAAATAAACTTTTGACAAAACTTTCTATAGAAATGAAATTTTAACAAAACTTTCTATAGTAATAAAATTTGACAAAATTTTCTATGGAAATAAAGTTTTGGTAGATTACAAAATTTTCTATAGAAATAAAATTTTGACAAAATTTTCTATGGAAATAAAATTTTGACAAACATTTGTATAGAAATAAACTTTTGACAAAACTTTCTATAGAAATGAAATTTTGACAAAACTTTCTATAGTAATAAAATTTGACAAAATTTTCTATGGAAATAAAGTTTTGGTAGATTATTTTTGGCGATATGGACCAATTTTTGTGTAATAAGTCATCGGCTATATATAACTAAAGACCGATATGGACCAATTTTTACATGGCTGTTAGAGGCCATATATTGACAAAATGTACCAAATTTCAACCGTATCGGATGACTTTTGCTCCTCCAAGAGGTTCCGGACGTCAAATTTGGGGACGGTTTATATGGGAACTATATATAATTATGGACCGATATGGACCAATTTTGGCATGGTTGTTAGAGACCATATACTAACACCATGTACCAAATTTCAACTGGATCGGATGAATTTTGCTCTTCCAAGAGGCTCCGGAGGTCAAATCTGGGGATCGGTTTATATGGGGGCTATATATAATTATGGACCGATATGGACCAATTTTTGCATGGTTATTAGAGGCCGTAAACTAACATCAGGTACCAAATTTCAACCGGATCGGATGAATTTTGCCCCTCCAAGAGGCTCCGGAGGTCAAATCTGGGGATCGGTTTATATGGGGGCTATATATAATTATGGACCGATATGGACCAATTTTTGCATGGTTGTTAGAGACCGTATACTAAGACCACGTACTAAATTTCAACCGGATCGGATGAATTTTGCTGCTCCGGCAGGCTCCCCAAGCCAAATTTGGGGATCGGTTTATATGGGGGCTATACGTAAACGTGGTCCGATATAGCCCATTTTCAATACCATCCGACCTACATCAATAACAACTACTTGTGCCAAGTTTCAAGTCGATATCTTGTTTCGTTCGGAAGTTAGCGTGATTTCCACAGACGGACGGACAGCCGGACAGCCGGACAGACGGACAGACGGACGGACAGACGGACGGACGGACGGACGGACATGCTTAGATCGACTCCGAATTTCACCACGACCCAGAATATATATACTTTATGGGGTCTTAGAGCAATATTTCGATGTGTTACAAGCGGAATGACAAAGTTAATATACCCCCATCCTATGGTGGAGGGTATAAAAAAGTGTTGTTCCACCAAGACAACGCACCGTGCCACAAGTCATTGAGAACGATGGCAAAAATACATGAATTGGGCTTCGAATTGCTTCCCCACCCACCGTATTCTCCAGATCTGGCCCCAGCGACTTTTTCTTGTTCTCAGACCTCAAAAGGATGCTCGCAATGAAGAGGTGATCGACGAAACTGAGGCCTATTTTGAGGCAAGACCGAAGGAGTACTACCAAAATGGTATCAAACAAGTAAGAAAAGTCTAAAGTCGGGCGGAGCCGACTATATTATACCCTGCACCACTTTGTAGATCTAAATTTTCGATACCATATAACATCCTATATATAAAGGTTTGTCCCAAATACATACATTTAAATATCACTCTATTTGGACAGAATTTGATAGACTTTTACAAAACCTATAGACTCAAAATTTAAGTTGGCTAATGCACTAGGGTGGAACACAAATTTAGTAAAAAAATATGGGAAACGTTTAAATCTGAAGCAATTTTAAGGAAAATTTAAGGAAAGTTTATTTACGATTTATCGCTCGATATATATGTATTAGAAGTTTAGGAAAATTAGAGTCATTTTTACAACCTTTCGACTAAGCAGTGGCGATTTGACAAGGAAAATGTTGGTATTTTGACCATTATTGTCGAAATCAGAAAAACATATATGTGGGAGCTAAATCTAAATCTGAACCGATTTCAATCAAATTTGGCACACATGACATATTACTAATTGTACTCCTAGTGCAAAATTTCAACCAAATTGGGCCAAAACTCTGGCTTCTGGGGCCATATAAGTCCATATCGGGCGAAAAATATATATGGAAGCTATATCTAAATCTGAACCGATTTCAATCAAATTTGGCACGCATAGCTACAATGCTAAATCTACTCCCTGTGCAAAATTTCAACCACATTGGGCCAAAGCTCTGGTTTTTAGGACCATATTAGTCCATATCGGGCGAAAGATATATATGGGAGCTATATCTAAATCTGAACCGATTTCAATCAAATTTTGCACACTTGACTATACTACTAATTGTACTCCTAGTGCAAAATTTCAACCAAATTCGGACAAAAATCTGGCTTCTGGGGCCATATAAGTCCATATCGGGCGAAAGATATATATGGAAGCTATATCTAAATCTGAACCGATTTTGCTGATATTTTGCAAGTTTTTCGAGATTCATAAAATATTTGGATGTACGGTATTTCAAGAAAATCGGTGGATAAACACAGCTATATCTAAATCTGAACCGATTTTTTCCAAAACCAATAGCGATTGTCTCTGTCCCAGGAAACGGCCCTCTGCCAAATTTGAGGACGATCGGACTTAAATTGCGAGCTGTACTTTGTGCACAAAATTACATATACAGACAGACGGACGGACGGACAGACAGACAGACAGACGGACATCGCTAAATCGACTCAGAATTTAGCTCCCATATATATCTTTCGCCCGATTTTCGGTCATATGACCACAGAGTTCAAAGTTGTAGTCCGATTTACGTCATATGACCACAGAGTTCAAAGTTGTAGTCCGATTTACGTGAAATTTTGCACAGGGAGTAGAATTAAAATACTAAGTATGCATGTCAAATTTGGTTGAAATCGTTTCAGATTTCTATATACCTTCCATATTTATGGTATTCCGATTTGGGCAAAAATTACCAAAATACCCACATTTTCCTTATAAAATCGCCACTGCTAAGTCGAAAACTTGTAAATAGTGACTCAAATTTTCCTTTATTTCTAATACATATCTATCGACCGATAAGTCATAAATACACTTTTGCGACGTTGCCTCGAAATTGGTTCAGATTAAAATGTTTCCCATATTTATACCCTGCGCCACACTGTGGAACAGGGTATTATAAATTAGTGCATATGTTTGCAACACCCAGAAGGAGACGAGATAGACACATGGTGTCTTTGGCAAAAATGCTCAGGATGGGCCCTTGAGTCGATATAGCGATGTCCGTCTCTCCGTGAACACATTTTTGTAATCAAAGTATAGGTCGCAGTTTCAGTGCAATCGACTTCAAATTTGGCACAAGTATGTGTTTTTCAGAATAGATCCCTATTGATTTTGGAAGAAATCGGTTCAGATTTAGATATAGCTCCCATATATATATTTCGCCCGATATGGACTTATATGGCCCCAGAAGCAAGAGTTTGCTCAAAATTTTGCACAAGAAGAACAATTAGTACTATAGTCACGTGTGCCAAATTTTATTGAAATCGGTTCAGATTTAGATATAGCTCCCATATACATCTATCGCCCGATATGGACTAATTTGGTTGAAATTTTGCACTAAATAGGAGTACAATTAGTAGTGTAGTCAAGTGTGCCAAATTTTATTGAAATCGGTTCAGATTTAGATATAGCTCCCATATATATCGTTCGCCCGATTTACACTCATATGACCACAGTGGCCAATCTTTTCCTTCGATTTAATTGAAATTTTGCACAGAGAGTAGAATTAGCATTGTAGCTATGCGTGCTAAATTTGGTTGAAATCGGTTCAGATTTATATATAGCTCCCATATAAAGCTTTCGGCCGATTTACACTTATATGACCACAGAGGCCAATTTTTTGCTGCGATTTAGTTGAAATTTTGCACAGGGAGTAGAATAAGCATTGTTGCTATGCGTGCCAAATTTGGTTGAAATCGGTTCAGATTTAGATATATCTCCTATATATAGCTTTCGCCCGATTTACACTCATATGACCACAGAGGCCAATTTTTAACTCAGATTTATTTGAAATTTTGCACAGGGAGTAGAATTAGCATTGTAGCTATGCGTGCCAAATTTGGTTGACATCAGTTCAGATTTAGATATAGCTCCCATATATATGTTTTTCTGATTTCGACAAAAATGGTCAAAATACCAACATTTTCCTTGTTAAATCGCTACTGCTTAGTCGAAAAGTTGTAAAAATGGCTCTAATTTTCTTAAACTTCTAATACATATATATCGAGCGATAAATCATAAATAAACTTTTGCGAAGTTTCCTTAAAAATGTTTCAGATTTAAATGTTTCCCATATTTTTTTACTAAAATTGTGTTCCACCCTATTGCATTAGCAAATCGAGTGATATTTAAATGTATGTAGGGACAAACCTTTATATATAGCACCCAACACATTTGACGGATGTGATATGGTATCGAAAATTTAGATCTACAAAGTGGTGCAGGGTATAATATAGTCGGCCCCGCCCTACTTTAGACTTTCCTTACTTGTTTTATTTTTTTTTTCATATACTAATACCGTAATATCCAACATATACGAGTATTATGATGAGATTATGCATATGACAAATTTATTTTGTGGTAATTTAAACGTGCATTTACATCTAGACCTAATTGAGGATTAACATAATGTGTATGAAATTAGCACATTAATTAATACCATTATCTCATATTAATGGGATTTACGACTGAGCTTTGATGTCTGTCTGCCTGGGTGTCTGTAAATGTATGGTGGAAGCTAATTTTCATTACATTTTTTTGTGGAGTCAGAATCCCATTAGCATTTCGTTAGTATCTGCAACCGTTCCTAGTTGTAAGATACTGGATTATTAAAATTCCTTAGTAGCTCACTTATAATGGTCCCAATTTTTATGTAAGAAAATAGAAATAACTTTTCAGGGAAACGGGTTGAAACAATTTAATAGAATAATAATTCAAGCATTGTAAAATATTAATGGAAGCTTATACATATCTAATTTCATAGGAACTTATGAAAGCATTACAATAAAATCTGTTCCGGTGTAAAACTTGGTGTAAAAATTCTACACTGAGAAAATATCTATACACTAAAAAAAAAGTTTACTTCGATCCAAAGATTTTGATCTTCCCTTATGGATTTTGGTATTGATTACGAGCCAAAGATGCGGCGACCTATCTGGCTTTAAATCTAGGACCATAAATATAAATAAAATTAAAATTAGGATACAGATCTCATTTATCAAATTTTCATTCTCTTTTCTCGGTTTATTAATAAAGGTACTCACGTACAAATAAATGCCAGTTTAAAAATCCAAATCATAACGGATGCTTTAAAATAGAAAATGTTTTCTTAATTCCAAAAAAAAAAAAAAACTTTAAACCAAAGACGCTAAAATTAGCCGTGGTGCAATGGTCAGCATGCCCGCCTTGCATACACAACGTCGTGGGTCCGATTCCTGCTTCGAACGAACACCAAAAAGTGTTTCATGCTAGTGACATATCTGAGGGTTTCAAAGCTTCTCTAAGTGGTTTCACTGCAATGTGGACTCGGCTATAAAAAGGAGGTCCCTTGTCATTAACATGGAATCGGGCAGCACTCAGTGATATGAGAGAATTTCACCAATGTGGTATAGAATAGTCTAAGTGAGCCTGATACATCGGGCTGCCTAACCTAACCTAACCTAACCTAGGTTTCCCATATTTTGCCTTATAAAGAACCTCTCCATTTCCTGAGAAGTTCAAAGGAATCCTTTCACCTGAGGAATCACTCATACGAAAATTTTGAATTGTCTTATTTTCAATTGTATACAATATATTTTATTTTCGTAGTGTAGAACTAATTATTTTGGTTTCTGGTAGCATTACATATTATATTTTAATGCACTCCATTTGGCAACCGAATAAATTCTTTAATCTTAGTTTTTAATTAAATGTTGAAAAGAAAACCAAAACCAAAAAGATAAGCAACACCAAGAATTAATTATTGGCAATTTTTCGGACTCATTAACATACAACTCAACAACTATTGTTGGTTTTTAGCTTTGTGCCAAATTTTCGGGATAGTTATCTTCAATTATGCTCCTGGCCAAATTCTTTGCAACACCACTGGTTTTGCAAATTCATTTCGACAACATTTGCAATGTGTGGTTGAAAAGAATGAGAAGCTGCTCACATATACGAGCTCAAGGAAACACTGTGGTTAATGTATATAAAAATTTCCAAATACGACATACGATGAGACATGGATCCACCACTATACTCCAGAGACAAAAGAACAATCCAAACAATGGACTGAAGCTGGAGGAAGTGTCCCAAAGAAGGCAAAAACAATTCAATCGGCTGGTAAGGTTATGGTAACGCTTTTTTGGGATTTCAAAGGTGTTTTATTAATTGACTATCTGCAAAAGGGTAAAACAATAAATTCAGAGTACTTTTGCAACCTTTTGGATCAATTAAATGTACAAATTCGAGTAAAACGTTCTGGCTTACAACACAAAAAAATAATTTTTCATCATGACAACGCACCAGGCCACAAGAGTGTTTTATGGCTAAAATCAACGAATTAAAGTACTAGTTGCTTGACCACCCACCTTAATCTCCTGATTTAGCTTCCAGAGACGTTCACTTGTTCCAAATCTAAAAAAATCCTTGCTGGCAAGCGTTTTACCTCAAATGAAAATGCTATTACAGTTGTAAACCACTATTTTGAAGACCTTGAGGAAAACTAGTTTAATCAAGGGATAGAATGGCTAGAAAAGCGTTGGACTAAGTGTATTGAAGTTTCAGGAGATTATATCGAAAAATAAAAATATTTTTGAAAAACTAACTATTCTCTTTCATTGATAGGCTAAGAAGTTTCCGAACCGCCCTCGTATCATTAAAATTGTTTTTAATGCAAAACAAAAAATGTATATCACCAACCACCCCTTGGAAGCCACCGTGGTGCAAGGTTAGTAAGCCCGCTTTGCATTCACAGGGTCGTGGGTCAAACACAGTTTCGACCAAACACCAAAAAATTTTCAGCGGTGGATAATCCGAACTCAGCTATGCTGTGTTGAAACACGCATTTACACTTTGTAACTTTTTGATATTATATTGTTTTTTACTTCAATCACATATGCTTTGAATTCTTAAATGTATACCAAAAATTGTATTTTGTTTTTTTTTCTTTGTCTTAAAAATTCTTCCTTCGAGTACATACGCATATTTAATTGTCAAATAAATTTTTAAATAAAAATAATTTCTGCGTTAATATTATAAAAGGTTATGGGCGACACCAAGCACGAATCAGGTCACGGAATATTACAATTCCGTGGATCTAATTTTGAAAACTGGAGCTATCGTGTTACGATGTATTTGGATTCTTTGGATTTGCTTGATGCCATAAATGCGGACATGCCCGCTGAACCAGGACAAGTTGCGGCATTCGCTAAAAAGGATAAAAAGGCGAAATCTACAATTGTCAGTCTAATAGCTGATGAGTATTTGGAATGTGTTCGCGATAAAAAGACTGCGAAGGAGATGTGGTCTGCTCTGCAAAATACATTTGCTAAGAAGTCGGTTACGAGTCAGACCTTGGTAAGAAAGCAGTTGGCCCTTTTGAGAATGAAACCTGGAGATGATTTAAGGAAACACTTATTAGCATTTGACGATCTAATAAGAAAATTGAAAACGTCTGGAGCTAATATAAATGAAAATGATGTGGTAGCTCAACTTTTTGTCACACTACCAGATGCCTTTGACCCGGTAGTGGCTGCGTTGGAAAACATGAAGGAAGACGATCTATCCATAGATATTGTGAAACAAAGGCTAATAGCTGAAGATGCCAAACGACAAGATCGCTATGAAGATGACGTAACAAAGGTGTCCGCTTTTACTGGTGAGAAGAAGCCGAAGAAATATCTTGGCATTTGTTTCCGTTGCAAAAAGCGGGGACACAAACAGAAGGACTGTCGTGTTCGATTAGGAAATGAAAAGGCAAATACAGCGTCAACGTCTGAATCTGTTTGTTTTATGTCTGATAGTGCTGCTGGTAAGAGATGTTCGAACTCCTCGAAGTATATTTCATTTAAAATAGACTCTGGTGCCACGGATCATATGTGCAAGTATGATTGGTGTTTCGATGATCTCACAAAAGTGAACCATCCAGTAACAATTTGTGTTGCCAAAGATTCAGAACAATTGATGGCCTATCAAAAAGGGACGATAAAAACAAGCTGCAACCATGTGTCAGTTACAATTAGAGACGTTTTGTACGTAAAAGAACTCCGTGATAATTTATTATCGGTGCCAAAATTGACTGAAAATGGAATCACTTTAGAATTCTCTAAAAATGCAGCGCTACTTAAAAAGAACGGTAAAGTCATCATGGAAGCTTTCAAAAATGGTAACCTTTATGAATTGAAAATGAAAATAGCCAACAAAGCAAATGCATTTACGAGTTCATCTGATGAAAGCAAATTGTGGCATTCAAGAATGGGACATCCTAGTGATAAGTGCTTACAAGATTTGGTGCGATACAATATGGTAGATGGAATTGGAAAAGTGTCTTCAATTGGCATGTGTGACGCGTGTGTCCAAGGTAAACATTGTCGCAATCCTTTTAATGGAAATCGTCCGAAAACTACAAGACTTTTGGAGAGAATACACACTGATGTATGTGGCCCACTCGATCCTCAAACTTGGGATGGTAATAAATATTTCGTAAGTTTTATTGACGATTATAGCCATTTTGCACACATATATTTGATAAAGAAGAAATCAGAAGTCTTTGACAAAGTTGTTGAATTTGAGTCAATGGTAAGTGCGTTTCATAATGTACCAATTGCAATGATAACAGTAGATCGCGGCACAGAATATCTTAGCAAAGATGCGAAAAATTATTTTAAAAAGAAAGGTATCCAAGTTCATCATACGGTAGCATATACTCCTCAGCAGAATGGAGTTGCTGAAAGATTTAACCGCACTTTGGTAGAAAAAGTGAGATCAATGCTGATAGAGTCAAAAGTACCGAAAGAATTATGGGGCGAGGCAGCATTAACTGCTACATATTTAATTAATCGAAGCCCGTGTTCATCTCTCTTGGAGAAGAAAACGCCTGCTGAAATTTGGTACAATAGAAAGCCCGACTTGTCAAAGATTCGTATATTTGGTTGCAAGGGCTTTACGTGGATTCCTAAACAAAATAGAAAGAAATTGGATGCCAAATCTAAAGAAATGGTTATGATTGGTTACGCTTGTAATGGCTACAGGATGTGGAATCAGAAAGGAAGAAAAGTTGAAATTGCACGAGATGTTCGCTTTGATGAAAAACAATTTCCGTTCCGTTCCGAAAATGATGAAAATCACGAAATTCCGAATATGTCCATAATTTATGAGAGAAACGAGCAAGAGGGGGAAACAGAAGATTGTGTCGTTTCCGAAGAAAGAGAATTGCAATCATCCCATTTAACCCCAGATGGACAATTGTCGGATACATTAGTTGATAATGCTACGAGTGGTGATGAATCAAATTATGAATCTCCGGAAGTAATTCAGAAATTTCAACCAAGGCGAAGTGAAAGATTAAAGAATAAAACCTTGGAGTTGACGAAAGGTGATGCACATTTAGCCACTTCTTCAAATGCCCTTGAACCAAGAACATATTCTGATTTAGAAGTACATCCTGAGAAAGATAAATGGTTGAAAGCTGTTAAGGACGAACTGGATGCAATGAAAGAAAACTCAGTATGGGAATTAGTTCCTCGGACAAGTGATCAGAAAATATTGAAATCAAAATGGGTGTTCAAAGTAAAAGAAGATGAAAATGGAAACGTTGATCGTTACAAAGCTCGATTAGTAGCCAAAGGTTTCCTACAGAACTACGGTATAGACTATGAGGAGACATATTCTCCAGTTGCGAAGCTAAGTACCATACGAATTGTACTAGCAACGAGTACGAAAAAGCGATTATATCTCCACCAACTTGATGTCAAAGCTGCATTTCTTTACGGAGACTTAAACGAATCTATTTTTATGGAAATTCCAGAAGGACTTATTGCTCCTCGTGACCATGTCTGTAAACTACGAAAGTCACTCTACGGTCTGAAACAAAGCCCAAGATGTTGGAACCAGAAATTCAATGACTTCTTATTGAATCTTGGATTCAAAAGGTCTATGTATGACTCTTATCTTTATACAAAATTCGGGAAAGACTCAATTTTATATTTACTTATTTATGTCGACGACGTTTTAATTGCTGGAAATAATTTGAGTATGATAGAAGATTTAAAAAGAAATCTTGGTACTGTTTTTAAAATGTCGGATTGTGGTCCATTAAAATATTACTTGGGAATAAAAATTGAATATGACCGTTTGAATGGAACCATGAAATTAAGCCAAAAAACACACATTGATAGAATTTTAGAAAAATTTTCTATGAAAGAATGTAACACAACCAAAACACCAATGGAAAAAGGTTTATGTCTTCCTCAAGATACAATTGATGTTACAGAAAAACCATATAGAGAACTTTTAGGAAGTTTGATGTACCTGATGTTAAGTGTTCGACCAGATATTTGTTACCAAATTGGATACTTAGCTAGATTTCAAAATAAGACCGGCGACGTACATTGGACAGCGCTAAAAAGAGTAGTTCGCTACATAAAAGGGACAAAAGACTACGAATTAATGTTTAAAGATAATATAAATGATGAAGAACTAATTGGTTTTGCCGACGCCGATTGGGCATCTGATAATACCGACCGGAAATCAGTAAGCGGTTTTATTTTTAAGGTCTTCGGTTGCCCCGTATCTTGGTGCAGCAAGAAACAAACTATCGTGGCAACATCATCAAGTGAGGCTGAGTACGTAGCCCTTAGTTATGCTGTTTCGGAGGCAATTTGGATAAGGGGAGTTCTAATAGATCTTAAAGTTCTAACTGAAATGAAACCAACCGTAATCTACGAAGATAATCGTGGATGTATTGGTATTGCTCGAAATTCTGAAAGCAAAAGGTCAAAACACATCGATGTCAAATTCCACTTCATTCGTGACTATGTATCAAAGGGACTTATTAAAATTGAACAAATATCAACGGAACTTCAATTAGCTGATATTTTTACTAAGGGTCTCGATGCCTCGAAGTTTACTCAATTTCGTAGTGAACTTCAATTAGAGAAGATGTGATTGAGAGGGGGTGTTGAAACACGCATTTACACTTTGTAACTTTTTGATATTATATTGTTTTTTACTTCAATCACATATGCTTTGAATTCTTAAATGTATACCAAAAATTGTATTTTGTTTTTTTTTTCTTTGTCTTAAAAATTCTTCCTTCGAGTACATACGCATATTTAATTGTCAAATAAATTTTTAAATAAAAATAATTTCTGCGTTAATATTATAAAATGCTGGGTATGATATCTGAGTGTTTCAAAACTTCTCTAAGTGGTTTCACTGGAACGCCATTCGGACTCGGCTATAAAGGATGATACGGTCAAAATTTGGTCAAGGGAAAACGCGCGTAAATCGGTGAAATCGTTTATTTAAAAAATCAAATTAAATTTCTTTTTCAAGTTCAATTAGTATAAAATTCAGGAAAAATATTCAGTTAGACTTTCGCTTTTCCAAATCCGAATTGCCGGGCCTCACGCTTGACACCTGCCATCAGATTTTGTACAGCCACCTTGTCCACCTTGTCCACCTTCTTCGCCGCAGAAAGCCAGTTTGCCTTGAACTGCTGCTCGTCCTTAGCAGTTTTTTTTTTGGTCTTCTTCAGGTTCCGCTTGACAATAGCCCAGTACTTCTCAATTGGGCGGAGCTCTGGCGTGTTGGGAGGGTTCTTGTCCTTGGGAACCACCTGCACGTTGTTGGCGGCGTACCACTCCATAGCCTTTTTACCGTAATGGCAAGATGCCAAATCCGGCCAAAACAGTACGGAACAACCGTGTTCCTTCAGGAAAGGCATCAGACGTTTATTCAAACACTCTTTCACGTAAATTTCTTGGTTGACAGTCCCGGAAGCTATGAAAATGCTGGTTTTCAAGCCACAGGTATAGATGGCTTGCCAAACCAGATATTTCTTTGCGAACTTTGATAGTTTTATGTGCTTGAAAATATCTGCTACCTTTCCCCTTCCTTTTGCCGTATAAAACTCCTGTCCAGGAAGCTGCTTGTAGTCGGCTTTGACGTAGGTTTCGTCGTCCATTACCACGCAGTCAAACTTCGTCAGCATCGTCGTGCACAGCCTCCAGGATCGCGCTTTGGCCGTCGTATTTTGTTTATCATCGCGATTTGGAGTCACTACCTTCTTGTAAGTCGATAGTCCGGCTCGTTTTTTGGCTCGATGCACGGTTGTAGACGATACACCCAGCTTATTTGCGGCATCTCGGAGAGAGAGGTTAGGGTTTCGCTTGAAACTACCGGCAACTCTCTTTGTCGTCTCAGCGGCTTCCGGTTTTCGATTTCCCCCCGATCCAGACTTCCTGGCTGTCGACAAACGTTCCCCAAGCACTTTAATTACATTTGTAACGGTTGATTTGGCAACTTTTAGCGATTTTGCCAGCTTTGCGTGCAGGTAGCTCGGATTTTCGCGATGCGCGAGCAAAATTTTGATACGCTGCTCTTCTTGCTTGAACGGCATTTTGCCAACTGAAGAATGAATTCCAAAATCAAAATAGGAGCAACATTCTATACACACACACCTTCAAAATGAGGGGTGTTCAGGTTTTTTAAATGCAAAATTGAAAGAAATACGTCAAGTTTATATTGACCAAATTTTGACCGTATCACCCTTTAAAAGGGAGGTCTATTGAGCTCAACATAGAATCGGACAGCACTCAGTGATAAGAGAGAAGATCACCACAGTGGTATCACAATGGATTGAATAGTCTAAGTAAGCCTGAAATATCGGGATGCCACTATACCCAACCTACTAAAGACTGGACGGACACTAAGGGTAATGGATAATGGACGGAGCCCAGAGATATGTTATGAAAATGGGACAAAGTTGCCCGTTTTCTAATGGAAAAATATTTAAAAATTTTACAACTAGAATTACCGAGTGTGTGTACTCAAATTTCATAATTGACTCAGAAACTACCCGTTGTGTCTATTCTGAACACTTTGCAAATTGCCCATTTCATGTTGCCCATTTTTCCATCAGATCCGTTTTGAAATCGGTTCTTTAGTGCTGGTGCTATACACTGATAGAGAAAGTTTTGTTATATCAACGAAATGTGTCATTAAAATTTAGCCAAATTAAGAAATTCGTTAATACTACGAATAATAACGAAATATTTCATTCTCTTAATGAAAATTGTTCGTTGTATGAATGAAAAACTGTCATTGGCTCAATTTTAATGAAGATTTCTTTGTGTGTACGATATCCCGATATGATAACCCGATCTGCATATTTGATTTCTAACAATAAAAGAAGCTCAATTTTCAATGTGATTTACTAAGTTTTATTTTTTTGGCTCATAAATTATTGCCAAATTTAAAAACAAAAAATAATTGAGTTTTTCGGCCAATATCAATTTAATATTTATTTGAACTTATTGAAAAATTAATTGAAAGTGCTAAAGAAATCAATTAATTTTTCAATCAAATATATATATATATATATATATATATATATATATATATATATATATATATATATATATATATATATATATATATATATATATATATATATATATATATATATATATATATATATATATATATATATATATATATATATATATATATATATATATATATATATATATTGTGTTTTTAATTCCAATTTGTAATTTTCGTGATTGAAGCATTTTCAATTAAAAAATTAATTGGATCAATTACTTTGGTGATTGAGTTTGAAAAATTTTTGTTTCTCTAATGTCTATTTATGCATTATATTATTTCGATTGAGAAAACTGATATTTGATTGCAAATATCGAATTTTTATTGCTACAAACGATTTACAATCCATCTCTTCTTTTTGTGTAAGTCCTGAAATGCAAATTTAGTTTTTATGATATTTACTTCACTGTAAAGTTCTTTCTCCAATCTTTAATTATTTTCGTTCGTTATTTTTCATTTAAAAGCAATGAGTTTCCCAATACATTGATGGCGGGGTAACTATCTTCCTTGTTGCATTTAATTTCCATCTCGTAGTATGTGCCCTTTCACCCCTACAGATTTGTTTTCTTATTTTTCACTACTCCTTTCGCATCTGCAACAAATTTGCAATAGCAAAAAGAGATGTGAATATATGCCTTATACTTTTACATACATTTGTTAATAGTTGTGAAACGAGTGAGAATTTTATTAAGGCATAGGACGGCTATATGATGCCCTACACCTGATGTAGTGCTTACTAAGAGTATTATCACACAAGGAAAATATTTGACCAAAATGAGTGTCAAACTTTTTCCAGGAGCATTTTCTACATACAGGTTTGGCAAATCGCTCCTATCCTGTACTCAAAAAAAAAAAAGTTTTCTTGAATCCAAAGATTTTGACCTTCCTTTAAGGATTTTGGTATTGATTCCAAGCCAACGATGCGGGATCTTTAAAATGAGGAATTTTTTTGCCATCTACCTGGCTTTAAATCTAGGATCCAAAGATAATTGAGTATAACAAGATTAAGCATTGTGCTCTTATAAAGAGAAAACAAATGTCAAGGTGTAGAGGGCTATGAGAAAAAAATTGTTTTATTTGTCAATTTTTTCAAAAGCAGCTCTGCCCAGGAATAAATTCAAAACGGCAATATTCACATAAAACCATAATGAATAGTCGCTTTAAAATACACATAAGTTTTATTTTAATTTTCTACAATTGTTTTGGTATAGCTTTTGTGGGTTTTTATTCAGAAATTTATGAAAAACACAAATGTTATGATATTTTCCGACGCAAACGGCAGTACATTTGAGAGACACGTCGACGCAAACTTTATGATATTTTGTTGGCAGAGTCCTCTGGTGCTTCAGTTTTGCTATGACAAGACTGCATCTTCTTCTAAAGTATCTTTGTAGGATCTATAAAATTAAAGTTAGGATACAAATCTCATTTATCGAATTTTCCTTCTATTTGTTTGTACGTGAATAACAAAGTTATTCACGTACAAACAAATGCCAGCTTAAAAATCCAACTTATGACGGATACTTCGAAATAAAAACTATTTTCTTAATTACAAACTTTAAAACAAAGATGCTAAATTCTCAAAATAATTCTTAGCCTATATTCAATATTTCAGTTAATTTAGTCGAATTTTAATTTTTTTAACGATTTAGCTTGTACGGGACGGAACATCTACAAAAAAAGTACTTACTCACAATTGATAAAATGAAATAACATGAAAATTTTCAAAGAAATTGAATTTTGTCAAATTTTTATTTTTATAGAAATTTTTTTTTTCAAAATTTTATTTCTTTAGAAAGTTCTGCAAAATTTTATTTCTATAGAAAATCTTGTCAAAATTTGTTTCAAATTTTGTCAAAATTTTATTTCTATAGAAAATTTTGTCAAAATTTTATTTTTATATAAAAATTTGTCAAAATTTTATTTCTATAGAAAATTTTGTAAAAATTTTATTTCTATAGAAAATTTTGTCAAAATTTTATTTCTATAGAAAATCTTATCAAAATTTTATTTCTATAGAAAATCTTATCAAAATTTTTTTCTAAAGAAAATTTTGTCAAAATTGGATTTCTATAGAAAATTTTGTCAAAATTGGATTTCTATAGAAAATTTTGTCAAAATATTATATCTATAGAAAATGTTGTCAAATTTTTATTTTTATAGAAAATTTTGTCAACATTTTATTCCTATAGGAAATTTTGTCAAAATTTTATTTCTATAGAAAATTTTGTCAACATTTTATTTCTATAGAAAATTTTGTCAAAATTTTATTTCTATAGAAAATTTTGTCATAATTTCATTTCTATAGAAAATTTTGTCAAAATTTTATTTCTATAGAAAATTTTGTCAAAATATTAATCTATTGAAAATGTTGTCAAAATTTTATTTCTATAGAAAATCTTGTCAAAATTTTTTTCTAAAGAAAATTTTGTTAAAATTAGATTTCTATAGAAAATTTTGTCAAAATATTAATCTATAGAAAATGTAATTTTTTTTATAGAAAATTTTGTCAACATTTTATTTCTATAGAAAATCTTGTCAAAATTTGTTTCTAAAGAAAATATTGTCAAAATTTTATTTCCATAGAAAATTTTGTCAACATTTTATTTCTTTTGAAAATCTCGTCAAAATATTATATCTATAGAAAATGTTGTCAAATTTTTATTTTTATAGAAAATTTTGTCAAAATTTTATTTCTATAGAAAATTTTGTCAAAATTTTATTTTTTTTCATTCGTTTTGTTTTGTTATTGTTGGTTTCTTTATTTAATCATTGTTGTTGTTTTTGATTTCAGCTTAAAACCATGAATTGACTAAACTAGAAGTGTAGCTTAACCAACAGAGGGCAAAGCCTTATAGACTGCAAGATGGGTGGATGCACGCACGTTTCGGAATTACCACATTCTTCATCAGCATCCTCTACTTGCAGCAAAACTATCAACCAATTATCAGAATAAATTCACGCAGTTCAATAAACCCAAGGTGAATCACACTTAAACCTTCCGCTAAAAGGTTTATCATAGCCGACTTATGCCGAGATAAATTCATACAAACATTTCTCTTTTCTTTTGCCACCATCAAATCATCGATTTGAGTGCAGTTGGCTGGGGTTATTTTGAAAAATTTATAGAAAAATTTGTCAAAATTTTATTTCTATAGAAAATTTTGTCAAAATTTTGTTTCGACACAACATTTCTTAAAAATTTTATTTCGACAGAAAATTAGGGTACCTGTTAATAGGAGAGTAATGTTTAAAAAAAAATGTAAAAATCTACCATTTTTAGTAGAATTCTACCAACTGCTACTGTATATATACCACAATTTAATATAGAGTACAACGAACCAATTCAAATAGAAACACAAATGGTTTCCAAAACGATATTTTCATCCTTCCCTATTGGATGTAATGAAAAAAGATAAAAGATTTCATTCGATTTCTTTTATACCAGCTTTGATGAAGCTTTCAATGAAGAGGGCAAAACAATAAAAGGAAATGGATGACTTACATGATGACTATGATGCTGAAGTTAATTTGAAATCTTCAATCTATGAAGGATATTACAAGAAAGCTAATGAAAACCCCAATAGTCAAGAGAAACTTTTTTGGCCAGTAGTTTTATTTGGCCATTGTAAATTAACAACAAAAACAAGTATATACAGCACTAAGTTCGGCCGGGCCGAATCTTAAATACCCACCACCATGAACCAAATATTAGGGTTTCCTTTGAAATTTCAGGAGGGATTGAGGACTTGAGGACACTTCCCGAAGATAAATTTAAAGATTTCACCTATGAGGACTATATCAGATTCTGGATTTATAAGAACCATTTTTGTTTGAGTTTTAGAGGAATCATTAACATCTCTTGTAAGTGTGCAAGAAAATTATAAAATAACGTCTTGCTTTGATTTTCACCCGAGAAGTATCTGAAATCTGAAAATTTTACATTGAGTTTCAAGCAATTTTCATGATCAGTGCGCCTTCTATACCCTCAAGAAATGAAGTCGGTCTATATGGAGGCATTACCAAAAGGACCGATAAAAACTTAATCCGATACACGTTTTTGGGAGCCTAAAATAATATTTACAATTTCAGGCAAATCGCATAAAAACTACGGATTCTAGAAACGCAAGAAGTAAAATCGGGATATCGGTCTATATGGGGGCTATACCAAAACATGGACCGATACTCACCATTTTTGGCACACCCCTTTATGGTCCTCAAATACCTATAAATTTCCAATTTCAGACAAATTGTATTTAAACTACGGATTCTATAAGCCCAAGACCCCAAATCGGGAGGTCGTTTTATATGGGGACCACACCAAAACATGGACCTATACTCACAATTTTTGGCATACGTATTTGTGGTCCTACAATACTCCTAGATTTCCAATTTCAGGTAAATTGAATAAAAACTGCGGTTTCTATAAGCCCAAGAAATAAAATCGGGAGATCGGTCTATATGGGGGCTATACCAAAATATTGTCCGATACTCACAATTTTTGGCACACGTATTTGTGGTCTTACAATACCTCTAGATTTGCAATTTCAGGTAAATTGAATAAAAACTGCGGTTTCTATAAGCCCAAGAAGTAAAATCGGGAGATCGGTCTATATGGGGGCTATACCAAAACATGGACCGATACTCACCATTTTTGGCACACCCCTTTATGGTCATAAAATACCTCTACATTTCTAATTTCAAGCAAATTGGATAAAAACTACGATTTCTATAAGCCCAAGACCCCAAATCGGGAGGTCGGTTTATATGGGGACTATATCAAAACCTAGACCGATATAGCCCATCTTCGAACTTGACCTGCCTGCAGACAAAAGACGAGTTTGTGCAAAATTTCAGCGCGATTGCTTCATTATTGAAGACTGTAGCGTGATTACAACAGACAGACAGACAGACAGACAGACAGACAGACGGACAGACGGACATCGTTATATCGTCTTAGAATTTCTCCCTGATCAAGAATATATATACTTTATATAGTCGGAAATCGATATTTCGATGCGTTACAAACGGAATGACAAACTTATTATACCCCCGTCACCATTCTATGGTGGTGGGTATAAAAACGAAAGGAAAATAATGGACTACAAATATATGAGACTTTGAATATACAAATACGTTCCTTTAGATAGGGTCATTATCATTATTTAAAAAAAAAGTTAAAGTAAAAAAAAGTAAGATCAGCACATCAGCTTTAGATTTAAAGCTAGATAGCTTATTATTTTTTTTTTAAAGAAACCGCATCTTTGACTATTTGCAAAATCTAGGCATATAGAGACTAACCCAAAGAAAAAATACTTTCCTCCGAACCGACATTTTAGACAAACGAAATTCCCCTTTCTTATAAAGTATTTTCTTTTAGAGCAAATAAACTCGAATTTGTGAAAAGCAAGGCAACGATTATCTTTGATATTTTTAAAACTTTGAAAGAAAATTTTTTGTCGACAAAAAAAACTTTGATTGTCTTAAATGTCGTTCCTCAGAAAAGAAAACTCTTCCTTCTGTGAAAAGCCTATCTCCATTTTCGATATATGGCTGGGGTGCACATCATCTCCTATGGGCTTGTCATAGGACAGATATCCACCATTTCCACAGCCATTGCACTGTATTATCATCACTTCTTAAGGTGTGATCCAATATGAATTATAAAACTTCGTGATATTTTACCAAATAAATAACTTTTAAAAGTTTTCATGATTTTTAATACACTTCATGATTTTAATACCATTTGCAATACCATGCGACCTACACCAATAACAACTACTTATGCCAAGTTTCAAGTCGATAGCTTGTTTCGTTCGGAAGCTAGCGTGATATCAACAGACGGACATGCTTAGATCGACTCAGAATTTCACCACGAGCAATATTTTATTTTTATATTTTAGAGCAATATTTCGATGTGTTACAAACGGAATGACAAATTTAAATTACCCCTCATCATATGGGGGTGGGTTAATTTGTTAATTAAAAAAAGTAAATATTTCCAATTCATTTATGAATTGACTTAGTGTTTTTAATTGTATCAATTAATTTTTTTACATATTATTACAATTTAAATGCGAGCTAATTGGGCATGAAGATTAAGAAATTGGTATTATTAAGCTATTGAAAAGAAAATGCCAGATCCACATTTCCATACTCTCAAGTAAGATCTGGCTGGGAGAGATGATTCAATTTGGGTCCTATATGTAAATTTGCTATGAAAATTACATACGAGAATCATTTCTCCCAAGTTGAAAAATTTTTAATTGTATCAATTAATTTATTAATTTGAAAAATTTTCAACTCCAATTAACTTTTGAATTGGAACTATTTTGGTTATATTTTTTCTGTGTAGTTTTAGAATTTCTTCCTGATTATGAATATACACCTAGACCTCGCTTTGCGTCGTATCGTTTTGCGTTGTTTCGAAGTTGCGTCGCTGCTGAATTAGTACTAGTTTTCACTTTGCGTCGTTAGTTTTTCGAAGTTGCGTTCTTATCGTTTTTATCTGTCTTCAATCTTTGCATGGTTTGCCATAGAAACTAATAATTCACTTTGCGTCGTTTCACTTTGCGTCGTGTTTTTTGGAACTTTTCTGCGACGCAAAGCGAGGTCTAGGTTTGGTCGGAAATTAATATTTTATTTATACTCCTATGACCATTCTATGATGGAGCACTCAAAAATCAGTGAACCCACCAGGAAAGACAATTTTGTGTACGCAAAAAATTATTAAAGTCAAATAAACTTTCTCAAAACATAATAATTCCATTAACTAAAATAGAGTTAAACTGGCTTTAGTGCCCTAGAGGGTGAAAATTTTTAATGTGGGTATAAAAAAATAAAAAATTGCAATAAGTCTCACGTAAACCTCTACCAACTAATATTACGAGACGATATTTATTCAAAAGTAAATATTAGATCCCAAGACCACTTCAAAATTATCATCATTTATTTTCCCAGCAAATTATTGTAAAAACAAAAACGAAATTAAATGAGAAAATGGTTTATTACCTTGAGTTCCCTGCTTCCTCCGCAAAAAGGAAATCCTTTTTTGTTCCATTTTTGAAAACAAAAGAAGGAAAGTTGTGGGAGTGCTTTACCACAACGAAAAACTGTGCTAATTAGCTTTTAATGCCACATAAAATTGTAGTTCGCCTGAATTGTTTTGTTTCTTCGACTTTCATTCATTTTTACAGTTCCATATGAATTACATACTGAAATCAACCAAACTTTATTGTGAAAGAAAATTTTGTAAGCCAAAAAAAAGAATGTGTACATGAAGAATCCTTAAAATTTCCTCATTTGAAAAAGTCCAATTGTTTGTCTGTACTAGTTATTGTTGTTGAACTACAAAACATTGCCCTGAAGGTAAAATCTTTTTTGCACTTGAATAGTTTGAATAGAGTTTTAAAATTCCATTTGTAGTTGTTCAACATTGAGAATACTTTACTTTTGCAAATTCCTTTTTACGCAAAGTTTTCCTGTACATACAAATTTATTTAAGAAGAAAGTATTTTTCTATATCACATGATACATAAATTTAAGAGCATTTTTATGATTTGAAAAGATAAAGGGTGATACGGTCAAAATTTGGTCAAGGGAAAACGCGTGTAAATCGGTGAAATCGTTTATTTAAAAAATCAAATTAAATTTCTTTTTCAAGTTCAATTAGTATAAAATTCAGGAAAAATATTCAGTTAGGCTTTCGCTTTTCCAAATCCGAATTGCCGGGCATCACGCTTGACACCTGCCACCAGATTTTGTACAGCCACCTTGTCCACCTTCTTCGCCGCAGAAAGCCAGTTTGCCTTGAACTGCTGCTCGTCCTTAGCAGTTTTTTGGTCTTCTTTAGGTTCCGCTTGACAATAGCCCAGTATTTCTCAATTGGGCGGAGCTCTGGCGTGTTGGGAGGGTTCTTGTCCTTGGGAACCACCTGCACGTTGTTGGCGGCGTACCACTCCATGGCCTTTTTACCGTAATGGCAAGATGCCAAATCCGGCCAAAACAGTACGGAACAACCGTGTTCCTTCAGGAAAGGCAGCAGACGTTTATTCAAACACTCTTTCACATAAATTTCTTGGTTGACAGTCCCGGAAGCTATGAAAATGCTGCTTTTCAAGCCACAGGTACAGATGGCTTGCCAAAACCAGATATTTCTTTGCGAACTTTGACAGTTTTATGTGCTTGAAAATATCTGCTACCTTTCCCCTTCCTTTTGCCGTATAAAACTCCTGTCCCGGAAGCTGCTTGTAGTCGGCTTTGACGTAGGTTTCGTCGTCCATTACCACACAGTCAAACTTCGTCAGCATCGTCGTGTTCAGCCTCCGGGATCGCGCTTTGGCCGTCGTATTTTGTTTATCATCGCGATTTTGAGTCACTACCTTTTTGTAAGTCGATAGTCCGGCTCGTTTTTTGGCTCGATGCACGGTTGTAGACGATACACCCAGCTTATTTGCGGCATCTCAGAGAGAGAGGTTAGGGTTTCGCTGGAAACTACCGGCAACTCTCTTTGTCGTCTCAGCGGCTTCCGGTTTTCGATTTCCCCCCGATCCAGACTTCCTGGCTGTCGACAAACGTTCCCCAAACACTTTAATTACATTTGTAACGGTTGATTTCGCAACTTTTAGCGATTTTGCCAGCTTTGCGTGCGAGTAGCTCGGATTTTCGTGATGCGCGAACAAAATTTTGATACGCTGCTCTTCTTGCCTGGACGGCATTTTGACAACTGAAGTGTGAATTCCAAAATCAAAATAGGAGCAACATTCTACGCACACACACTTTCAAAATGAGGGATGTTCAGGTTTTTTAAATGCAAAATTGAAAGAAATACGTCAAGTTTATATTGACCAAATTTTTACCTTATCACCCTTTATTCGAAATTTGTGTGTGTCAATTTTTTAAAAACAAAATTGGCCATGGGAAATATATAGAGAACTATCCCGCTTCATATCATTCAATTGATCCAATCAAAATTATAGTATTTGATTTAAATAATTGACATAATTAATGTTTCTTTTATCCAGAAAGTAGTAGTTGAATAAGTTAATCTTTTTATTGAATATGTAACGTGGTTTTGTCGTCGGCTGATATAGAAAAGTGGTCGTCCAGAATCAACTTTAAGGACTCACAAACCTTAAATTATACAATAATAGTAGTAACATACGAACTTAATTTTTTTTTTTACCTTATATACGTATAACATAATTCTTATGTTTGCAAGGTATAATGGGGAGTCGGTGATTTATTATGTAGCTTCTTAGTAAAGATGCCGGTGGATCGGTTGTTGAAGATTTGGTTCTGCTAAAGTCGTTGATACGGTGTCGGTGATTGTTCGGTGACGATCGGTTAATGATTCGGTTGATGGTTCGGGATTGTCGTTGACGATTCGGCGTCGTTGACTATTCGGTTGAAGGCTCGGTTGATGATTCGGTGGTGGTGAAGGTGGTTTGCTGGTCAGCCGTCGGTGGCTGTCCGGTGTCGATGAGCCGGTTGTTTTGGTCGGGTCGGCTGTCGGTGGTTGGCCGATGTTTATGATTCGGGTAATGCGGCGGTACGCCGATGTTTCGGGTGATGCAGCGTTATATTGATGATTCGGGGGATGCGGGATATGTTGATGATTCGGGTGATGCGGCGATTCAGTGTTGATAGTATAACAGGTTGGCTGATAAGTCCCCGGTCTGACACATAGATGGCGTCACTTGTATTAAATGCATATTATTTTTATATAGTACCAACCTTCAAATGATTCGTGTCAAAATTTGACGTCTGTAAGTCAATTAGTTTGTGAGATAGAGCGTCTTTTGTGAAGCAACTTTTGTTATTGTGAAAAATTGAAAAAAAAGGAATTTCGTGTTTTGATAAAATACTGTTTTCTGAAGGGAAAAAATACGGTGGAAGCAAAAACTTGGCTTGATAATGAGTTTCCGGACTCTGGCCCAGGAAAATCAACAATAATTGATTGGTATGCAAAATTCAAGCGTGGTGAAATGAGCACGGAGGACGGTGAACGCAGTGGACGCCCGAAAGAAGTGGTTACCGACGAAAACATCAAAAAAATCCACAAAATGATTTAGAATGACCGTAAAATGAAGTTGATCGAGATAGCAGAGGCCTTAAATATATCAAAGGAACATGTTGGTTATATCACTCATCAATGTTTGGATATGCGGAAGCTCTGTGCAAACCGGGTGCCGCGCGAGCTCACATTTGACCAAAAACAACAACGTCTTGATGATTCTGAGCGGTGTTTGCAGCTGTTAACTCGTAATACTTCCGAGTTTTTCGATATGTGACAATGGATGAAACAAGGCTCCATCACTACACTCCTGAGTCCAATCGACTGTCGGCTGAGTGGACAGCAACCGGTGAACCGTCTCCGAAGAGTGGAAAGACTCAAAAGTCCGCTGGCAAAGTAATGGCCTCTGCTTTTTGGGATGCGCATGGAATAATTTTTATCGATTATCTTGAGAAAGGAAAAACCATCAACAGTGACTATTATATGGCGTTATTGGAGCGTTTGAAGGTCGAGATCGCGGCAAAACGGCCCCATATGAAGAAGAAAAAAGTGTTGTTCCACCAAGACAACGCAACATGCCACAAGTCAATGAGAACGATGGAAAAAAATCATGAATTGGGCTTCGAATTGCTTCCCCAACCACCGTATTCTCCAGATCTGGCTCCAGCGACTTTTTCTTGTTCTCAGACCTCAAAAGGATGCTCGCAGGGAAAAAATTTGGCTGCAATGAAGAGGTGATCGCCGAAACTGAGGCCTATTTTGAGGCAAAACCGAAGGAGTACTACCAAAATGGTATCAAAAAATTGGAAGGTCGTTATAATCGTTGTATCGCTCTTGAAGGGAACTATGTTGAATAATAAAAACGAATTTTGACAAAAAAAATGTGTTTTTCTTTGTTAGACCGGGGACTTATCAGCCAACCCGTTATGTTGATAATCCGGGTGATGTGGCGATTCGGTGTTGATTGTTGATTCGTTGTTAGGTTAGTAACAAAACTACAAACTACTTGCCGAACCTACTAGTGGAAGCAAGCTAATAGCCGGAGCTATTAGTGAGGAAACAAGCTAATAGCCGAAGCTACTAGTGCGGAAGCAAGCTAATTGCCGAAACAATTAGTGCGGAAGCAAACTAATAGCCGAAGCTATTAGTGCGGAAGCAAGCTAATGGCCGAAGGTACTAGTGCGGAAGCAAGCTAATAGCCGAAGCTACTAGTGCGGAAGCAAGCTAATCGTCGGGAAACGATTAGTGCGGAAGCAAGCTAATAGCCGAAGCTACTAGTGCGGGAGCAAGCTAACGGCCGAAGCTACTAGTGCGTAAGCAAGCTAATAGCCGAAGCTATTAGTGCGGAAGCAAGCTAATAGCCGAAGCTACTAGTGCGGAAGCAAGCTAATCGTCGTGCTGAAGCAAGCTAAATGCCGAAAGACTTAGTACGGTGGTAGAGTTAATGTCGCTTAGTGTGAACTGGGTGCGGTCGTGCCACTCGTCGTGTTCAATACCCTTCGGCTGTCGGGACTCCTTGCTCGTTGCCCAAAAACCCTGAGTTTATATTCTCCCACAGCCACGATGTTTATATTCTCCCACAACCACGATGGCAATTATACTCATAGCACGCAAAAATAAATGTTGCCCAAAGTGTTGCTAGAATGCATTGAATGACAGTGAGCATGTGGAGAGTAGAGCAGTGGGTATGTGGCCACACAAGGCACAATCAATTAAATCTTTGTAAGGACGAATACAATACAAAAATGTATTTCGTTCCGTTACAAATACAAGGCACAATTATTTAAGTCACAAATAAAAGCATTGGAAAAAAAACTGCCAATAAAAGGAAAACCCATTTAGAACAAACTTTTATTAAATTGAAATATAAATTTTTGGAGTTTTACCTCATTTTCCATATGAATGGGAGGGTGCAGATGTTGCTGCATAAGTATTTGGATAAGAGTTTCCCCCATAATTTGAATCGGCTGAATTGTGACGATTAGGTACACCCGAAAGTCCCACTCCCTCGCCATAAGGACTAGGTGTGGTATTTATTTCTTGTCTCTTCTCAAAACCATTGTTGGTACCATAACGTCTTCTTGGTTCATCTATTCCAAATAAGCCACTAGAAACTCCCTGATCTCTATTATTACGGCCTGCACTCGAAGAAGGAGAAATTGCGAAAATTCCAAATTTTTCAGAACCGTTTGAAGTTCCCGGACTAGATGGATTTGTATTAGGAGAAGCATTTGGTCTGTCGTAACCATTATTGAAGGAGTTGCTATATCTTCGTGGGCCATTTCCCGATTGTGGTAAATCGAAGGTTGTAGGATTTGAAACATGCTCTTTACCTCTAAAGCCATCGTTGGGACTTTCGAAACCTCCCCCAAAATCATCATATTCACTTCCACCAGCAGTTCCTGCTTTGGGTCCATAGGCAGAAGGTTTGGGATTTGAAATTATGTCATGCTTTGCTGGATTTTCCATAAGACCGAAACCGGGAAATTCATCAATATTATCATCTTGTGGTCTAGAAGCAAAAGTTTGTGGCTTCACCCCAGGATGCCAATTAGATCGGTCTTGGGTGTTACCAATTGGATGCGGGAATCCAAAATCATTGGCAGGATTGGGGCGACTGGACCCCCTTGCTATTTCTTGATTGGAGTTTGAATCTGGATTGCCATGTGAATATGAAGACCTTTTGGGATTACTACTACCCACTGGAACTCCTTCGAAAGCCTGGGTCTTGCCTCCAAAAGAATATGTATCAGTGTTCGCGCTATATCCTTGCACGCGTTTGTTGGAATATGGAGTTCGTTCACTTCCTCTATTATTATCGTCATCATCATCATCATCCGAATATTCATCAAGGCTAACTACTACCACTTTAGGGTCATTACCTCTGCCTGTTTCATATAATCCTTTAGAAGACCGCCCGTTGGAACCCAGTACACTCAAAAATCCAAGAATATCACCGATACTATCTTCAAGAGTCTTTAAATGTAAATATTTACGATTTTCAAGCCCTTCATTGCCAAATATGGTCTCATCAGCATACACACTGCTTGACGAAGGAAAACTATTGCCACTGCCTAACGACATAGATGTTGAAGAGAGAGATCCTCCATATGATCCACTGCCGTAACCTCCAGCGGAGACTAAAATTAAATTTGCAATTAGCAACTATGGTGGCAATCAATGGACCCTTTAATTTACCCAATTGCTTCGCACTCAGTAGCATGAACATTGCCAATATTCCCAACGTCATTGTGTTCTTGAAGTTTCCCCGACAATTTCGATGGTTACTCGTTAGTTTCATGTTCGTCTTACAATTACCATTGGTGGAATATTCACACTTGCCATTTATATTTCCAACTACCAAATGTTCCTTGTGATTATTTTTCGTTTTTTTTTTATCACTCATTAAGAATAAAAAAAATTATAATTGACCCTGCGCAATGGATGTCGAATGTAGATGGTATGAAATTCGATTCACTGTGGTTATTTTTCGTTGATGGGAAATTACGTTCATGGGGAAAATCAGCACAAATTACGTGTAATAATTATAACAATCCTCACGATACTAATTTGATAGAAACGAGTTAATTTGAATTGATTTTTATTTTCTTAAGTAAATTTCTAATCAAGATGAAGTTAATAGTAAGGGATATAGATGAGGCATGGATAATTTCAAAGAACATCAGAGGGAGGTTTATACTAGCACCTATTGGCTTTTTCGCCAAGTGGCAAATACTAGCGGAATGAATTTTCTCCATTACAGTTAGGTTTATAGACTGGCTGATGTAGCACGTGTTTAAGGTGAACTGTTATATGATATTAGATCCCAGCAAAAAAAAATTGGAAGTTGTTCCACAAACAAATCTTTTAAAGCCCATCCCAGAATCCCCCATCGAGTTTTTTGAACATCCGATGCAGTCCTTTTGGACAAGTGCACACACATTTCTTCTAAAGCGCATCTTGGGATCCCCCAATGATTTTTTTCTACTTCCGATGCAGTCCTTGTGGACAAGTATTAGAAAGAACGCAATCAGTCTATTTTAAGTGCAAATTTTGGACAATTAAATTTTACAAAAAAATAGAAAACTAATAAAAAAATAGAAAATTAATAAAAAAGTAAAAAAAAAAACAATAAAAAAAATAAATTTCATCCCCGATGGGATTTGAAACTGTGCCGTTTGACTTTTTCGCTTCCATGCAAGTTATTTTACTAGAACTTAAAATTTTTTTGTTGATTTTTAATGGAACAAATATATTTATACGAAAATAACATATATGCCGAAAATAAAAAATAATTTTTTAGAAAAATATTCGATAAAAAATTGCCGCTGGTGAACATATCGAGAAGCAATTAGAATGTTATTCCTTGGTGTCGTATTACGATCATATCACAAAAATTTTAATTGACCTTTCGACGCTTTATGTTCAGTGGCGTTTGTGGCTGAGTGTGTTAAGGCGTTATGTTATGGTGCCAGCAAACCCAGGTTCAATCCCAGATCGGAGCAAAAAAGTATTTCAAATTGTAATACTTAGATAATAGGAAAATAATAGTGCAATAAAACATATGGATGAGAAAAAAAGTGAAATTGGTTGAAAAAAATTCCTTTTTAAATTTCTTCATCCACAAATTCATGGGCAAAACTTCTAAAGCATGCAAAGGATCCAAAAAGGGAATACTTCGGTCCTATGACAAGGCCCTGTAAAATTCATTGGAGATGATCCAAGTTTGCACTACTTTCGGATCACAGATTGGGGATCCAAACTACGCAACACAGGGATGTAAAAGTTGCTACAATTGTACTAAATTTGGTTCATTCCACTTCTCAAAAGTACAATGGTACTACAATGACTATTTGGAACATTTTGAAATACTCAGTCTTCAAAATGCTCCAGAATCATCCAATATACATTGTATTGTACACATATTTTAGGTACTTGCCATTTGTCCATTTAAAATTTGGAGTTCAATGTGTATCTGACGTCTTACAATAAAATATAACATTTCGGAAGATTAAATGCAAACTTAAGACATGTCTAAACTTGGAAACTTCTTCTAGATCATGGGCAACTCTTGAGTGAAAAAATTGTTGTCACTCAATTTATTGTCAATATTGTAGTTTTTCAAGATTTGCTCGTGTTTAAATTTCAATTTTGTTACGTGTGTGACTGAATGTTTTCATGCGAAAATTTAATGAAGGCTTTAACAACAAACACATTGGAAGGAAATAGATTTTGAATTTTGACTCGCACAAAACCTTTACAAATAGCACATTCGTTATTTTACAAATTAATAAATAATTTTTATTTTTCGGTTACTAAATTCAAAACTATTTTTTTTTTTTGGAAATTTGGTACAATTTTAACCCAAAGTACACTTTTTTATATATTCTCGTTGTTACAATTTAAAAATGTTTCATCCCTGACGCACCATTCAGTTGGTCACTCCAAATTCACAGCATAAATTTCTTTCTATGGATGTCGGCCTTACCATGGATGTTGAGTCATGATAGGGGTAACCATATAAGTTTTATACCCCTCACCGGCATCATGAACATGGGCCCCAAGAAAATTACACCCAATATCCAAATAAATCTGGGCCAAAAATGTGGGGAGACGTTTCATAATGAATATGAGCCCGAATAAATTTTAACTGCAGCATGAAAATCGATCCCAAAATAATTTTACGGCTCATTATCACTTTTGATTTAAAAGACATAAAATCTAATTGATGAAAAAACAAGTATATACAGCAGTAAGTTCGACCGGGCCAAATCTTAAATACCCACCACCATAAATTAAATATTATACTTTCCTTTGAAATTTCAGGGGGGTTTGCTGACAGATATTCTCCCAAGCAGAGCAGTTCAACTAGTACACTTCCCGAAGACAAATTTAAAGATTTTACCCATGAAGACTATATCAGATTCTGGATTTATAAGAACCCTTTTTGTTTGAGTTTTAGAGGAATCATTAACATCTCTGGTAAGTGTGCGAGAAAATGATAAAATAACACCTTGATTTGAAATCTAAAATCTGTAGATTTTCACCCCATTATTTAAATGATTACAAGAAGTAAAACCTGGAAATTTTACATTCCATTTCAAGTAATTTTCATTATCAGTACACCTTTTATACCCTCTAGAAGAACTAAAACATTGACCGATACTCACCATTTTTGACACACCTCTTTATGGTTCTAAAATACCTGTCGATTTCCAATTTCAGGCAAATTGGATAAAAACTACGGATTTTAGAAGCCCAAGAACTAAAATCGGGAGATCGGTCTATATGGGGGCTAAACCAAAACATGGACCGATACTCACCAGTTATGGTCCAAAAACACCTCTAGATTTCCAATTTCAAGCAAATTGGATAAAAGCTACGGATTCTAGAAGCCCAAGAATTAAAATTGGGAGATCGGTATATATTTGGGGCTATAACAAAACATGGACCGATACTCACCATTTTTGACACACCTCTTTATAGTTCTAAAATACCTCTCGATTTCCAATTTCAAGCAAATTGGATAAAAACTACGGTTTCTAGAAGCCCAAGAAGTAAAATTGGGAGATCGGTATATATTTGGGGCTACACCAAAACATGGACCGATACTCACCAATTTTGACACACCTCTTTATGGTTCTAAAATACCTCTCGATTTCCAATTTCAGGCAAAGTGGATGAAAACTACGGTTTCTATAAGCCCATGACCCCAAATCGGGAGGTCGGTTTATATGGGGACTACATCAAAACCTGGACCGATATTGCCCATCTTCGAACTTGGCCTGCCTGCAGAGAAACTACGAGTTTGAGCAAAATTTCAGCACGATTTATTACAATTCTAATACCAGCTTATTGGACATGAAGATTAAGCACCCAGAGAAGGAATATGATCACCTCAAACATGTTTTAAGAGCAAAATGTTATTTTTGGGTGGTGACCATGTAACATGGTTTTCGCAACCATGTTATTTTCTCGGAAATTATGTATCTGATTTCGGCAAGCAGGTTATATTTGACGAGAAAATAAAATTTTATTGACAAACATGTTACGTGGTCACCATACAAAAATAACATTTTGCTCTTGAAACATGTTTGAGGTGATCATATTCATTCTCTGCGTGAGGAATTGGTACTATTAAATTATTGAGAAAACAATGTCAGATACCTTCTTTCCAATAACTTACACACACAATTTTTTTTATTCAATCACGAAATCAATTGATGCAATTAATTTTTTAATTAAAACGGCTAAAATCACGAAAATGAAATGATCAATCACAGAATTACTAAGAAATAAAAAATATACTTGATTAAAAAATTTATTTATTTATTTGGCACTTTCCTTTAATTTTTTACTTGGTACAATTAAAAATTTAATTGATTTTGGTCGAAAGAACTCAATTTTTTAATTGCTAAAATCAATTTTTTTGTGTTATTGTATATTTATTTGTAATTATTTTTCCTTTAGATGAAATGATTTTCTTGCAAATTTGCATGTGTTTATACTTTTCATGAATTTTCTGATAATAGTTATAGTTGAATTTTTTTTAGATTTGAGTCAAAATTTAATGAACGAGATAATAGTGTGAAACTTGTTATTTCCGAGCGAAATTTTCGATTATATATTTAATTGGATTTTTGTTTCAATTATACTGTTAGTTGGGAGTAATAATATTTTAATTGAAAATGTGAACATTCACACAAAAAAAAAATTTTCTGGTTCAATCCCGAAATTAATTTTAATTGAAATGTCTTCAAAAATATACTTGATTAAAAAAATTATTTATTTATTTGGCACTTTCCTTTAATTTTTTTACTTGGTACAATTAAAAATTTAATTGATTTTGGTCGAAAGAACTCAATTCTTTAATTGCTAAAATCATTTTTTTTTTGTGTTATTGTTTATTTATTTGTAATTATTTTTCCTTTAGATGAAATGATTTTCTTGCAAATTTGCATGTGTTTATACTTTTCATGAATTTTCTGATAATAGTTATAGTTGAATTTTTTTTAGATTTGAGTCAAAATTTAATGAACGAGAGAATAGTGTGAAACTTATTATTTCCGAACGAAATTTTCGATTATATATTTAATTGGATTTTTGTTTCAATTATACTGTTAGTTGGGATTAATAATATTTTAATTGAAAATGTGAACATTCACACAAAAAAAAAATTTTCTGGTTCAATCCCGAAATTAATTTTAATTGAAATGTCTTCAATCACAGAAATGATAGTATCAATTAAAAAAATTAATTGTCAGTCAATTAAAAAATTAATTGATCCAATTAAATATTTAATTGATACTATTAATTTGTGTGATTGATTTTTATTTCAATTAAAAAATTTGTTGAATCAATTAAATTTTTAATTGAATATTTGTTAAAACTCAATTAAGATTTTAATTGTAAAAATTTTCGTGAAATTTTTTTCAGTGTTTTCAATCATTTTCTGAATTGTTTTTATTTTTTAATTCAATTAAAAATTTAATTATATCAATTAATTTTTTTAATTTAATTACTTTTGCAAATTTAATCAATAATTTAATAATAATTGGAAATATTTTGGTGATATTTTTTTCTGTGTAATAATAACAATTCCTTAATCTTCATGTCAAATAAGCTCGTATTAGAATTGTAGTAATATGTAAAATAATTGTAATTGATTGATTGAAAGACCAGTCTGCATTGATATCAGGCTAACTAAATATAATTTAAAATTTTTCGCAAATAACCTTGTTTTGTGTACAATATAAATCAGTTTTTTTAAATTGTTTCAAAAAATTTGTCAATATACAAACAAACAATGTTTGGAGTATTAAACCTTGCCGCAGAACTCCATGATTCATTGCCATGAACATGAGCTTCAGTTCAGTCAAATATGGCACTGTTCTTGTTGTTATACGTGCTTGTTTTTTGCAATTATCGAACTTCAAATATTTATTGCCCCATTAATTTCGCTAATTACGTGATCACGATATTTCGATTAAATAACTTGTTTTATTATTATTTTTTTTTTAGTTTTATTGAGCTGGAGTCTACTGTGCACAATGTTTGAAGACTGAACTCAAGAATAATGTTTTAATTATTTATTATATCTTTTTGTTTTATAGACAATATGCATTATTTTGTTGACAGCACAATGCTTAAATAACACTCTTCTACAATATTAACACATACATTAATACTAAATGTAGTTTATTAACATTTAATTGTTTACAATGAATGGATGTTATCAAATACCATATTTTTACAAAACAGTATTAAATCCACACAAAGATGTGATATAATTTAGTTCCAATTATTTAAAATTTTTGTTTAATTTAATTAGAAAAAAATTTGCATTAACTAAAGGTAATTGCGAATTATTTATCAACTAGAATAAGGTACGATTCAGATACTTTGTTAGTTTCGAATTTATTTATTAAAAACAAACAAACAATTCTATATCTTAATGGCGTTTTGCTTACCTCATAGTCATTAGATTACCAGGAAAAGGCCCAAAGATGATCATTTATTGCTAAAAATATTTTGTCTAATATGAAAGCTTATGTTACATAGATTTAGAATAACAAAATAACAATTAAAACTTATTTGAATTGTATTTTAATTTAACAGTGAATTCAATTACAAAATTATTTTATATATACAAACTTTAATTTGAAAATATTATAAGCTATATTAATTTCGACTTTATTTATTTAACCTTACGGTCGTTACATTAAGGGAAAAAGACCATAGAGAAATTTTAATTGGAAAAAACGTTATGAAATTTGTTTTAAGTTTCGGTTATCGAAACGAAAATTCGCTTTTCCAACGGTTACTTTTTTAAACCAACTCATTTTAAAATGTGAAATTGTACGCAATCAATGTTTTACTACTTTCCATCCAAGATTTTAGAAATTTTGATTAAAATATACACAGAAAATAATATTACAATTTTTGAGCTAACAATAAGTTGTTGTTACAGAAAATTTTTAAGTTCAACAAAATTTTTGTTGATATAACAAAATTGGTTGCTAAAATGACTAAAATCGTAATTGTATTTACAAATTACGTTGTTAGCTCAAATTTAAACATAATTTTAATTGTATTGACAATCAAATTAATTGATATTTTTTGTGTGTAATACATTTTTTAGCACAATTTATTTAGAGTTCCGTGGAAAAAAAAACTGAACATAGTAATCAACTTTAAAGAAATTTTATTTAATTTAAGAAAAAATCAATATATGTTACCTACTTATATTGACCTAAAATGTTAGTTTATTGAATTAATTGAATAAATTTTTAAATTTTGGATAAATTCTTGTTTTTTATTATTCTTTAAAAACTCTTGTTTATTTAGAGAATGGAAGTGCAACCGATTGTAAATGTACCACCAGACCGCTGAACTTGCACTGAAAAAAGAAAGCTCAATGACAAGACACCTCCTTTTTATAGCCGAGTCCGAAAGGCGATCCACATTGCAGTGAAACCACTTCATTGGTATTAGCCAAAAATAATTGCAATAAAATTAAAAATGAATATATATCATAAAATTGTGTCACGTCAAAATAGTTTTTTCGTCGAATAAATAAAATACAATAAATAAAACAAGTATATACGGCCGCAAGTTCGGCCAGGCCGAATCTTATGTACCCACCACCATGGATTGCGTAGAAACTTCTACGAAAGACTATCATCCACAATCGAATTACTTGGGTTGTGGTATCTTAAAACTTCTTAACATCGTTTTCTAAATTGTGATTTAGTCCATACATGGTATATATTAGACAAAAAAGTTATGTATAGTTAAGTCTACAAATAATTACGAATCGATATGGACTTTTTGTACGTAGAGAGCCAGAATTGAAATATGGGGGTCGCTTATATGGGGGCTATATACAATTATGAACTTGATATGGACCAATTTTTGTGTGATTGGGGATCGATTTATCTGAGGGCCATATATAACTATAGACCGATATGGACCTAGTTAAGCATGGTTGTTAACGACCATATACTAGCACAATGTACCAAATTTCAACTCACTCGGATGAAATTTGCTCCTCCAAGAGGTTCCAAAACCAAATCTCGGGATCGGTTTATATGGGGCTATCTACGATTCTGGACTAATATGGACCACTTTTGGCATGGTTGTTAAATATCATATACTACCACCACGTACCAAATTTCAAGCAGATCGGATGAATTTTGCTTCTCCAAAAGGCACCGGAGGTCAAATCTGGGGATCGGTCTATATGGGAGCTATATATAATTATGGACTGATAGGAACCAATTCCTGCATGGTTGTTGGATACCATATACTAACATCACGTACCAAATTCCAACCGAATGGGAAGAATTTTGCTCTTCCAAGGGGCTCTGGAGGTCAAATCTGGGGATCGGTTTATATGGGGCCTATATATAATTATGGACCGATATCGACCAATTCTTGCATGGGAGTTTGAGGCCATATATAAACACCACGTACCAAATTTCAACTGAATCAGATGAATTTTGGTCTTCCAAGAGGTTCCGGAGGTCAAATCTGGTGATCGGTTTATATGGGGGCTATATATAATTATGAACCGATGTGGACCAATTTTTGCATGGTTGTTAGAGACCATATACTTACACCATGTACCAAATTTCAGCCGGATCGGATGAAATTTGCTTCTCTTAGAGGCCTCGCTAGCCAAATCGGGGGATCGGTTTATATGGGGGCTATATATAATTATGGACCGATGTGGACCAATTTTTGCATGGTTGTTAGAGACCATATACTTACACCATGTACCAAATTTCAGCCGGATCGGATGAAATTTGCTTCTCTTAGAGGCCTCGCAAGCCAAATCGGGGGATCGGTTTATATGGGGGCTATATATAATTATGAACCGATGTGGACCAATTTTTGCATGGTTGTTAGAGACCATATACTTACACCATGTACCAAATTTCAGCCGGATCGGATGAAATTTGCTTCTCTTAGAGGCCTCGCAAGCCAAATCGGGGGATCGGTTTATATGGGGACTATATATAATTATGGACCGATGTGGACCAATTTTTGCATGGTTGTTAGAGACCATATACTGATACCATGTACCAAATTTTAGCCGGATCGGATGAAATTTGCTTCTCTTAGGGGCCTCGCAAGCCAAATCGGGGGATCGGTTTATATGGGGGCTATATATAATTATGGACCGATGTGGACCAATTTTTGCATGGTTGTTAGAGACCATATACTAACACCATGTACCAAATTTCAGCCGGATCGGATGAAATTTGCTTCTCTTAGAGGCCTCGCAAGCCAAATTTTGGGGTCCGTTTATATGGGGGCTATACGTAAAAGTGGACCGATATGGCCCATTTGCAACACCATCCGACCTACATCAATAACAACTACTTGTGCCAAGTTTCAAGCCGATAGCTTGTTTCGTTCGGAAGTTAGCGTGATTTCAACAGACGGACGGACGGACGGACGGACATGCTCAGATCGACTCAGAATTTCACCACGACCCAGAATATATATACTTTATGGGGTCTTAGAGCAATATTTCGATGTGTTACAAACGGAATGACAAAGTTAATATACCCCCCATCCTATGGTGGTGGGTATAAAAATAATACAAAACACAAATGTACTCTCGCAGACATCTAACAGACTTAATTACCAAAGTATTATTCAATTTCTTAACTTAGACATTTATGGTCTGTTTTATACCCTCCACCATAGGATGGGGGTATATTACATTTGTCATTCCGTTTGTAACACATCGAAATATTGCCCCCGTAAAGTATATATATTCTGGGTCGTGGTGAAATTCTGAGTCGATCTGAGCATGTCCGTCCGTCCGTCTATTGAAATCACGCTAACTTCCGAACGAATCAAGCTATCGACTTGAAACTTGGCACAAGTAGTTGTTATTGATGTAGGTCGGATGGTATTGCAAATGGGTCATATCGGTCCACTTTTACGTATAGCCCCCATATAAACGGACCCCCAAATTTGGCTTGCAGACCCCCTAAGAGAAGGAAATTTCATGCGATCCGCCTGAAATTTGGTGCATGGTCTTAGTATATGGTCTCTAACAACTATGCAAAAATTGGTCCACATCGGTCAATAATTATATATAGCCCCCATGGTTAGGTTAGGTTAGATGGCAGCCCGATGTATCAGGCTCACTTAGACTATTCAGTCCATTGTGATACCACATTGGTGAACTTCTCTCTTATCGCTGAGTGCTGTCCGATTCCATGTTAAGTTCAATGACAAGGGACCTCTTTTTTATAGCCGAGTCCGAACGGCGTTCCACATTGCAGTGAAACCACTTAGAGAAGCTTTGAAACCCTCAGAAATGTCACCAGCATTACTGAGGTGGGATAATCCACCGCTGAAAAACTTTTTTGGTGTTTGGTCGAAACAGAAATCGAACTCACGACCTTGTGTATGCAAGGCGGGCATGCTAACCATTGCACCACGGTGGAGGTGGGTATACAAACATTAGCACGATTCATGGTGAAGGGTACACAAGATTTGACATGGCCGAACTTTTGACAGTATACACTTGTTCTTTCATATTTTCTTTATACTATATTAGCGGACCGGTCATATGCCGGGAGTTCCCTCTGTATGGAATACAAAAACGTGATTTACTACAGAGATTCTATCTCATAAACATATAGTAAGTACAAGTACTTTCCCATATACCAATGAACTGGTTTGTTCTCATTAAACACTATTTCCGTTAATGAAATCGAAAACTCTGATATTTTTTTAAACAAAAAACACAAGAGCACGACTTACGGACAAGAGTAAAAAAAGAATAATTAATGAATATTAATGCATTTTGTTAAATGAATATTTTTGTATGTGTTTTGAAACAGGTTCGAGAATATAAACAAATCAATCAAACATGTTGTTTGGTCTTGAGCAGACAAAAACGGTTTGATAGAAAACTCGAAATGATTTGTGTTGAACAATTAATACCCTACATAATGTTTGATGAATTAGTTCATATTTTATTTAAGGTGATGTTAATCTGGTTCGGACTTTAATCATTTGCTAAATTGCCCACCTCTGTATGGAACTTAATTTCTTCCCTCCTATAGAAATCACATCAAGCAAGCTTGGTAGCTAATTGGAAGCTATACACATTACTTTCTGGTTCCGAATTTATTCAAACTTTCTTGGGACAAACTTTCTTTTAACCGAGTTCTGGCAATACGACAAAGTTTTTTTTTACCATTACGTTGATTTGTTGTAATTTTCGAATTGAGCTGGCGACTGCACAAACCAAATAGTTTGATTTCTTTCTAGAATCTAAGTATTTGTACAAACAAAACAATAATTTATTAATTATATATGTTCACAAAAAATTTCCAATGATGAAATTCTTAATCCTTCTGTGCGTGATGAGGTCCCGCCGGACCGTTTTGATTTTTATTCATACGTATCCATCCTTTTTTTTTTGTAGGTCCCTCGGGACCTCATCACGCTGGTAAAATTAAATTGTATGAACAAACTTCTTAAATAAAAATATGCTGCTTTTGAATATCTATGAAAGATTGTAGATTATAAATGAAATATACATACATTATTTCCGACATATAATTCTGCAATGAATTTTTATGTTTATTTATTTAAAATTTTTTAAAAAATTTTGATTTTTTTTAAATTCAGTTGCTTGTATTGAATGCATATCAGAGCACTACTATGTGATGGTTCTAATCCTAAGAGAAAAATTGTATTTAAAATATACAATGTGGATCATATATATTGCCACATATAACTTCAGGTTGTTATCATTTCAAAACCGCTCATTGACAACTGACAGATTTTCTCTAGCGACAGTTCTTTTTATTGTATACAAGCTTACGAATGCATTTTGATCTATTGCGTTCAAAAATAAAATTATTCGTGATGGAATTCAAGCGTGATAGAGTGATTGATTTATACTGGGCTGGTAATTCTCAAGTGACTATCGTTAGAATCCTAAAAAGTGGACAAAAATAGCGGGAACAACACCAGAATTTATCCGAAAAGTGAAGGCCAGATTTAATCGAAATCCCAGCCGCAGATGTAGAAAACTCAATCGTGAATTGAACATAGCGCGAGAGCGGAGGGAACAAATATTAAAATCTTAGCATTTACATTGAAGTTCTAAACATTGCAAGAGCTCACAGATACACAAAAAAGTTATGCTGGAAAGGGTCAAGGAATTGATTCGTTTGCACGACAGTTGTCAGTTATTTTTTTCCGATGGTTTTTCCGATGAGATGTCGTTCTAAATCAGGGTTGGTCTGTCGCAAACTGTGACTTTCGCGACATACATTTACGACAGTATTATACGTAGTCGCAAAAGTCGTAAACCTAATGTAAAAAACCTAATTTTGAATAAAATAAACTTTGAACCTATTTTAAATTTAATTTAGGGAATGACCAACTAGAGTTTGAAAATTTTTAATTAGTATGGAAACTAGCTCTAATAAGTCAAATAGTGATTTTATAAACTTCTCTCAAAAAAAAAAAAAACACCTCACTTATGTAAGACTTAAGTAGTGGTTTTCTTCGCTGTCAGTTCTGGAGAAATTTGCTCATTTGAAAGGCTAATTATGAGCGAGTACAAACCGTCAAGTTTACTGCACCATCGAGTACTACACTGAAAAAAAAGCATACTCGGTTCCAAAGATTTTGTCTTTACTTTAAAAAATTTGGTATTGATTCCGAGCCAAAGAAGCGGAGAATACAAGTAAGGATACTTTTAAGACACAATTCTCTTTTAAATTTAGGTTTTGTGTACTTGCTTCTAGGAAGCAAATTTTAATTTTTCGCTTTCTCAGCTTTTTTTCTTCATATGCTATCAAAGTCCTTTAAAAACGAGTTAACGGCAACTTTATTTTCCAAATGAGGACTCGACTTCCAGTAGAAATTATGCTATGTTTGAAGTAAACAACTTCTTTAAAATAAAGTTTTGAAAAACATGTCCTATATTTGAACGATTTTTTGCTTTGTAGTCAAGATGCAAAAAGACAACAAATTTAAAGACAATTTCATTAAATTTAAAGAATTTTTCTGAATTATTAAAGTCAAGTTGACCTTAGCCTATACATTTTTTCCGTCATGTTAAGATACCCATTTTTAAGTCAAATCACTTAATTATAAGGACAATACGACTTCATTTATCGACTTTTGGACAAGGAAAATAACTTTATTTTAGAGAAATGCGTCTTCTATGCTAAGCAAAATTTATATTCGTATTTTAAAGACATGAAATCTTTGACCTCACGACAATATTTTTTCCAGTGTACTTAGCAGTTTTAGAGTCTCCCTTTGGAATAAGCTATTCTCCAGCTTACTTTTTTAAATTTGTTAATTTGATTTTAGTAGATAGTAGAGATATTTTTACACTACACAGATTTTTCACCAACTTTACTTTTATCTCTTTGTAGGTTTTTGGTTTGGCTGTTATCCATTTTGTAGGTTTTTGAATTTAGATTTTCCGGAAAACATATTTTTTAAAACTGTGTTATGATGTTATAAATGCCACACATTTGATTTCGTAGAATCGGATCAAAATTTAAATACATAAGAATTTTTTTCTGCTCGAATCTTTAAAGGTAAAGAGCGAATTTAAGGGTTAAAAATAAAATTTTGAAAAATATCTCCTATTTTTTAACGCTTTTTATAAGTTTTGGAGAATTTTTATGAAAGTCAACTTGACCTTAGTCCAACAAAATTTTCTTTCATGTACAGATTTTTATAACGAATCACTTAATTACACTGAAAAAATATTTACGTGGTATTAAAGACTACACAACCTCAATTTTAGGATGCACAGTTTACACACTATTAAGGACAAATTTATTTAAAATAATACAATTTCAATTAAAAGAAAGATTATAATCATGGCTTCAAATTTTTGTTTTTTCATTAAATTTAGGACACACATTTTGAAAATTTGCGTCTCTTCGTTAAAGTTGCATGTCTTTAAACTATAAGGTTTGGAGAATTTTTCAGAAAGTCAACTTGACCTTAGTCCAACAAAATTTTCTTTCATGTACAGATTTTTATAACGAATCACATAACTACACTGAAAAAAATATTTAAGTGATATTAAAGATTACGCAACCTCAATTTTAGGATGCGCAATTTACACACTATTAAGGACAAATTTCTATAAAATAATGAAATTTTAATTAACAGAGAGATTATAATCTTTGCTTAAATTTTTTATACCCTCCACCATAGGATGGGGGGTATATTAACTTTGTCATTCCGTTTGTAACACATCGAAATATTGCTCTAAGACCCCATAAAGTATATATATTCTGGGTCGTGGTGAAATTCTGAGCCGATCTGAGCATGTCCGTCCGTCCGTCTGTTGAAATCACGCTAACTTCCGAACGAAAAAAGCTATCGACTTGAAACTTGGCACAAGTAGTTGTTATTGATGTAGGTCGGATGGTATTGCAAATGGGCCATATCGGTCCACTTTTACGTATAGCCCCCATATAAACGGACCCCCAAATTTGGCTTGCAGACCCTCTAAGAGAAGCAAATTTCATCCGATCGAGCTGAAATTTGGTACATGGTGTTAGCATATGGTCTCTAACAACCATGCAAAAATTGGTTCACATCGGTCCATAATTATATATAGCCCCCATATAAACCGATCCGCCGATTTGGCTTGCGGAGCCTCTAAGAGAAGCAAATTTCATCCGATCCAGCTGAAATTTGGTACGTGGTGTTAGATTATGGTCTCTAACAACCATGCAAAAATTGATCCACATCGGTCAATAATTATATATAGCCCCCATATAAACCGATCCACAGATTTGACATCCGGAGCCCCTTGGAAGAGCAAAATTCATCCGATTCGGTTGAAATTTGGTACGTGATTTTAGTATATGGTATCTAACAACCATGCATGAATTGGTTCATATCAGTCCATAATTATATATAGCCCCCATATAAACCGATCCCCATATTTGGCTTGCGGAGCCTCTAAGAGAATAGAATTTCATCTGATCCGGCTGAAATTTGGTACATGGTGTTAGTATATGGTATCTAACAACCATGCAAAAATTGGTCTACATAGGTCAATAATTATATATAGCCCCCATATAAACCGATCCCCCGATTTGGCTTGCGGAGCCTCTAAGAGAAGCAAATTTCATCCGATCCGACTGAAATTTGGTACATTTTGTTAGTATATGGCCTCAAATACCCATGCAAAAATTGGTCGAAATCGGTCCATAAGTATATATAGCCCCCATATAAACCGATCCCCAGATTTGACCTCCGGAGCCCCTTTTGAAGAGCAAAATTCATCCGATTCGGTTGAAATTTGGTACGTGATGTTAGGATATGATATCCAACAACCATGCATGAATTGGTTCATATCAGTCCAAAATTATATATAGCCCCCATATAAACCGATCCCCAGATTTGACCTCCGGTGCCTTGTGGAGAAGCAAAATTCATCCGATCTGATTGAAATTTGGTACGCGGTTTTACTATATGATATTTAATAACCATGCCGGAAGTGGTCCATATCAGTCCATAATCATATATAGCCCCCATATAAACCGATCCCGAGATTTGGTTTTGGAACCTCCTGGTTGAGCAAATTTCATTCGAGTCAGTTGAAATTTGGTACATTGTGTTAGTATATGGCCGTTAACAACCGTGCCTAACTATGTCCATATCGGTCTATAGTGATATATAGCCCTCAGAAAAATCGATCATAAAGTTCATAAATGTATATAGCCCCCACATAAGCGACACCCATATTTCAATTCTGGCTCCCTACGTACCGTGCAAAAGTCCATATCGATTTGTAATTATTTGTAGACTTACATACATTTTTGTCTAATATATACCACGTGTGGACTAACTCACAATTTAGAAAACGAGTTAAGATACCACAACCCAAGTAATTCGATTGTGTATAACAGTCTTTCGTAGAAGTTTCTACACAATCCATGGTGGAGGCATAAGCGTAGGAAGGCCTCTGGAGAGGGGGCTTAGACCCCCCAGAAAAATTTTAGCCCCCCCCAGAATTTGAAACTCCATTTATGATTTTCCATTTTTCAATAGTTTTTTTTTATTTTTATAAAAATTAGACAAGTGTATACAATCGCACAAAGTTCCGCTAAAGACTTTCATGAACAATCGATTTACTTGGGTTGTGGTAGCAGTTGCCGATGGCAATGTTTGAAGTCAGATATTTATGAAATAAAGCTGTGGTTGAACTTATGATTGATTTAGTTTAGCCAATTTAATTTTAAGAAAATAGTAATTGATATTAAAACTATTCTTTCATAAATTAATATCTTAATATTGCTGCGAAAAAGCTTTGCCAAAAAAGTAGTGAAAATGTTCTTTTTGGGTCTAGAAGTGGTGCAAAATTGGCGGAGAAACAATGAATGTAATATGAGCTTGTCATAGGACAAATGTCCACCGTTTCAACAGCCGTTGCAATGAATTTGCATCACTTCTTAAGGTGAGATCCAAATTCAGTGTTTTGAATGTGAATTAAAAAATTTTGTGATATTTTCCCAAATAAATAATTTGTATGTTGTTTTTATGATTTTTAATGCATTCTGACGCTTGTTTGAAACGTTTTTCCTCGAACAATTTCCAAAATTATCGATTTTTCTATAATGGATTTAGCAGTTTTGTGGCAAAATTTAAATAATTTGTACCAATTTATTTATTCTTATTCTTTTTTTAAACTATTTGAAAAAAAAAGAAAACAAAAAATTATACATTAAAATATGAAAAAAAATGAAGTAAAAAAACTTCCTGTGTAGTTAAAATAATTGAGGACATTTTTTGAAGTACTTTTAAAGTTGTGCCTTTAGAACAACTCACAATTTTTTTGCTGGGAAAAGTGTGGAACTACTTTTAGTTGCTTTATTATAAATTAATTGTCGAGTTATTTTGATGTCTAATTTTTATTCAATTTTATGAAATAAAACATTAATTGAGCATATAAGTTCGGTCTATAAATTTTTAGCTAGGGGGGCTATAGCGCCCCCTAGGAAAATTGTCTAGCTACGCTAATGGGTGGAGGGTACATAAGATTCGGCCTGGCCGAACTTACGGCCGTTTATACTTGTTTTTTATTAAATTTAGGACTCACATATTGAAAATTTGCGTCTCTTCGTTAAAGTTGCAGCTGGCATTTGTTTGTACGTACATAGCTTTATTAATATACCGCAATAAAAGAATGAAAATTCGATAAAAGATATTTGTATCATAATTTTAATTTTATAGATCCTAGATTTAAAACCAGATAGGTCGCAAAAACATTTCTTTATTCTAAAGAATCCGCATTTTTGGCTCATAATCAATACCAAAATCCTTAAGGTCAAAATCTTTGGATCCAAGTAAACTTTTTTTTGAGTGTATAAGGACAAAACGACTTCATTGAAAAAGTTAGATAAGGAAGAGACATACGTCTTCTATGCTTAGCAAAATATGGATTCCTATTTTAAAGTCAAGAAATATTTGGGCTCACTCAAAACAAAATTTATTTTTATCCAAAGATGTTCCTCCTCTTAGGGATTTTGGTATTGATGCCGAGACACAGATGAGGCTGCATTAACATAACCCCATTTTTATACCCTAAACCACATAGTGGTCAGGGTATAATAAGTTTGATCGGCCAAAAAATGTGCCTACCAGAAATATTGATTTTAGACCCCATAAAATATATACCGATCGACTCAGAATCACCTCCTGAGTCGATTTTCTTAAATATGCAACTGCGGTTTATCTCCCAGACCTATATGTTACCCCACAAATGCTTATGATTACTAATTCTGTAATGGTGGTTTAGGGTATGATATAGTCGGCCCCGCCCGACTTTCTACTTTACTTACTTGTTAATCATTGAGCTAAACATCGAAACGAGCTCCACTCGTTGATAAGAGAGAAGTTCATCACTTGTGGTATCCCCATGGACTGAATAGTATTAGTGGGCCTAAACTATCGGGATGTAACTATATCTAAACTCACCTATGGTTCTTTTAACGTTTGAACTGTTCCTTAGTATCAGTTTGTCTGACTAAATTGTAGATCCCTAAGGAGGGCAAGCACATGATAAACAAATGCCAGCAAATGGGACTCTTCAAGCAAACCCCATATGAATGAACAATGCGGTTTATATGCAACCTGTGATGAATAAAAAAAAAAACAACTTCGAAGATTTATGAATTTATAAACGATGGCGCTGTTAATTGCTGTTTTTTTATTATTCCCATCTAGACTATTTCGAAAAAATCTATAAAAAGATGAATGTCACTACAATAGCAGACCAGACAGGTTCTAACAATGAGACAACTAACATTACTGGGATTATTGGCTATTAGCTTGGCGCTTGCCAATGGTAAGTAGAATATTTGTTAATGAGATGCATCATGAGAACTTTATGGATTATTATAATTTTAGCATATGGCATTGGATCGAGAGGATCTAGTGCTACTGCAACATCAAGTGCAAGTGCATCGTCGAGTGGAATAGGTGGTGACATAGATGGCCTTAGTTCTGGCACTGCTGGCAAAGGTAAAAAAGGCAGTTATGGAATTTCTTCTTCTGTGGGAAATGGTGGTTTAACATCAGATTCCGGTTCAGTTGGAAGTTATGGATCAATTGGTTCGGGATTGGGCTCTGGCTCAGGTTCTGGCGGTAACTATGGCAGTTCTGGCATTGGAGGTTCTACATTCGCTGGAAAAGGTTCCACATCAGCTGGAGGAGGCTATGGTTCGGCAACTGGTCATTCTGGTTCAGGTTATGCTGGAAGTGACAATGGTTCTGGAAGTTCTGGCGTAACATCAGGTTCGGGTTCAGCTGGAAGCTATGGTGCTAGTGGTTCAGCCTCTGGAGATGGACATGGTTCCTCTGGATTGGGCTCTGGCCACGGTTCTGGTGGTAACTATGGAAGTTCCGACCATAGCTCCGGAGCTAGTGGACATAGTTCTTCTGGCGTATCGGCCTCAGGAACAAGTGGATCGGGCCATGGTTCATCTGTAACTTCAGATATTGGTACTTCGGGCTCACATGGAAGCTATGGTGGATCAGGTGGCAAAGGCCCAGCAGGTACAGGCTATGGTGGTTCCTCGACAGGTCATACTAGTGGACCATCTGCAGGAAATAGTGGAGAAGCAAATGGAGGTGGAAAAGGTAGCAATAACGGAGGAAATCTAGATGCTGCAGCACAAGCAGCAGCTTCATCCACAGCCAGTGGTGCTGGAACAGGACATGGTGGCGAATCTGGTCATGGTACCGGATCTGGTTATGTAGATGGAACTAAGAATGCTGGAGGTTCTGGCCATGGTGGTGGATCTGGCCGTGGCAGTGGAGCTGGCCATGGTGGTGCAACAGGTCATGCTGGTGGATCTACTCATGGTGGCGGATCTAGTATTGGGGATGGTTCTGGCCATGATGGTATATCCGGTCATAGTAGTGGAACTAGTAGTGCTGGAACAGGGCATGTTGGTGATTCTGGCCATGCTTCCGGATCTGGTTATGGTGGTGCATCTGGCCTTGCTGGTGGATCTACTCATGGTGGCGATTCTAATAATGGTGGTGGTTCTGGTCATGATGGTAAATCCGGTCATACTGATGGAACTAGTAGTTCTGGAACCGGGCATGGTGGTGATTCTGGTCATGGTTCCGGATCTGCATATGCTGGTGGAACTAGTAATGCTGGCGGATCTGGTCATGGTGGTGGACCTGGCGAAGTTGGAGGATCTGATCATGCTGGTGGAACTACTCATGGCGGCGGTTCTAGTTATGGTGGTGGTCATGATGGTAAATCAGGTCATACTAGTGCAACTAGTCAGGCCAGTGGCTCTGGCCAAGCTGGAGGATCTGGCCATAGTGATGGATCTGGCTCTGGTATCGATCATGCTGGAGGTGCAGGACTTGGTGGTGCATCTGGTTATGGCGGTGGGTCTCGTCATGATAGTGGTTCTCATAAAGCTGGTGGATCTGGTGACGCTGGCAAAGGATCAAGCTACGGCTCTACGGGATCAGGTCTTAGTGGCGGATCTGGCGGTTTATCGTCTAGTGGTGCAGGTGCCGGTGTTTCTGGTAAAAACAAAGGAGGTAGTTATGGTGCCGGATCCTCTTTTGGCAGTGAAGGTTCAAGTTATCAATCAGCAGGGGGCTTGGGTTCGAGTGCCACCAATGGCGAGTTCGATGGCACATCAGGCCATGGTCAAGAAGTTGGTAAAGGTACTTCCGTTGGGTCGAGCAAAGGAGGAAGTTATGGTTCCGTATCATCAGGTAGTAGTGGCTCGAGTTACGGATCATCCAGTAGTTCTGATGGTAGTTCAGAGCATGGTGCTGGAGCTGAAGGAAATTCTGGGGGATCTGGCCACGGAGGTGGTAAAGGACGTGGAAAAAGCTCTGGTCGTAGTGGTTCAGGAAAAGGTCACGATTCTGGAGGTGCTGTTCATGATTCCGAATCCGGTAATGGAGGTGGCAAAGGCCATGGATCTGGAAAAGGTAATGGACGAGGATCTAACAACGGACATGGTAAAGGTCATGGATCGGGATCTGGTTCAGGAAATGGAAGAGGTCGTGGATCTGGAAAAGGTAGCGGAGCAGGTTCAGCACACTCATCTGGATCTGTACATGCATCCAGCTCTGCTGGTGGAAGTGCATCAGGTGGAAATGGTGACAGTATTGCTTCAGCTCTCTCATCTGCTTCGGCAAGTTCTGGTGCTGGTCATGGTGAAGGTTTAGCCCACGCATCTGCTTCAGCATCGGCTTCTGCTTCTTCTCATGCTGGATCTAAGGAAAGTGGTTACACTCTGGGAAAGGATGGTGGACACGGAGGAGCAGGTGCTAGTGGTACTAGTCTCTCTGGCTCACTGGGTGGAGGCTCCTATGGAGCTAAGGGTAGTTCCGATGATCTTACAGTATCTCTCACAGACACTCATTCTGGTGGTTCGGGCGGCCATGGAAGCGGGCATACAGGTTCAAAAGGTGGCTATTCAGGTTCTACTGCAGCCGGTGGTTCTTACGGTGGGTCTAAAGGAAGCTTATCAACTGGAGGAAGCTATGGAGGCTCCAAAGTTTCTGTAGGTTATGGTCGTTGAATATTTAGAAATTAAAATTGACTTTTGTAAAGAATAACATGTGTTTTTTTTTAAATTCTATTAAATGATGTTTTGATTAACGTTAGATCTTTACATGGGTATGACAACACTGGATCTTAAATGTACTTGGAGGTAAATGAAAATTTGCAGGGTGTAATATTGTTTTAAAAATTCCTATATTGGATAATAGTGCTATTGCGGAATCTTTTGAAAATGTTTATACGTTTTATCATATTGAGACAGAGTAGTATATAACCTCAGCTGTCATACTAAAATTGTACAAAAATTTTAATTAAAGTCTCCAGCAAATTTTAACATAAAAGAAATATACATAAAGAGCATAATGCCATTCGTTTTTTGTTATTAAAAATATGTCACTGACAGGAATACAATAACTGCTAAAAGAGCAGGACTCCTTCGATATCAAGAAAAAATACTACATTGTGGCTAAAATGGCGTCTACAAAATGACAAAGTCACGTTAAAATAACTACAAATGGAGAGCACCATGGTTACAATTAAAAATTGAAATCAATGGCTTTACAACCAGTCTTTTGTGCAATTTGTGGTTCCGGCTAGAGGGAATGAGCAAAATATGTGGTGGTATGAAGATTCAAGTTTGCAATAAATAGGTCATAGTAGCTACGGGTAGGGAAGGAAATTGAAAGAGAGAAATAAGCACATTTTCGAGAGTATACACTGAAATAAATATTTTCGTGAGGCCCTAGATTACTTATCCTTCAAATACGAATGCGATTTTTGCTTAGCATAGAAGACGCATTTCTCTGATATAAAGTTCGTTTTTCCTTGTTCAAAATCCTGTCCTTATGATTAAATGATTGGAAAGAAGATTTTGTTTGAGTAAGGTCAAGTTGACTTACCTCCATTTTCATGAAGCTCCGTTAGTGCCCCGTTAACTAACGAACTTTTAAACCGTATTATGGACATAGCTGTCACCTTTCCTACACAGAAAAAATTATTGTTGTGAGGCCACAGATTTCATATCCTTAAAATACGAATGCAAATTTAGCTTAGCATTACAACACGCATTTCTCTAATATAAAGTTTTTTTTCCTTGTTCAAAAGTCGATAAACTTTTCAATGAAGTCGTATTTTTCTTATAATTAAGTGATTTGACTTAAAAATGGGTATCATAACATGAAAGAAAAATTGGGGTAAGGTCAAGTACACAAAACCCAAATTTAAAGGAGAATTGTGTCTTAAAAGTATCCTTACTTGTATTCTACGCTTCTTTGGCTCGGGATCAATACCAAAATTGTTAAAGTACAGACAAAATCTTTGGAACCGGACATGTTTTTTTTTATGTGTATATGCCAGTTAGGAATTTAACTCCTGAAAAATGTTCAGTTACAGTTAACCGCAGAGAAGATATTTGCAATTTACTTTCGGTTAACTGGCAGTTAAAGCTTAACGGAACTACATGAAAATGGCCGTTAATAAATCAGAAAAATTCTTCCAAATTAATGAAATTGTCTTAAAATTTGTTGTCTTTTTGCAACTTGGCTACAAACAAATAAAGGGTTAACAAGTATATATGGCCGTAAGTTCGGCCAGGCCGAATCTTATGTACCCTCCACCATGGATTGCGTAGAAACTTCTACGAAAGACTGTCATCCACAACACTCAAAAAAAAGTGAGCTCTCTATTTCACTAAAGCCATATTAACTTTATATTAGTTCATAGAATCATTATGTTTGGAAAAAGTTTATTTTAGTCAAATAATTTTTTGCGTATGTTAGTTAAATGAACTAAAAACCGGGAAAAAGTTATACACAAATAAAGCATAAAGATTTCCTAATTTCGTATTTCTTACAAAATAGTTCATTATTTCTTTAAATTTTTAAATTTTACCAAAAATGTGTCCATCGTGAACTTCGTATGTCACTAAAGACATTCTCGCAATTTTGAACTCCAAGATTTCTCTTAAAACTACAAAATTTTCTTTAACTACTGAAAAAATTTAGTTATGTCTAATAAATTTTCTTGAATTTGTCGAAAAATATTTACTTATTTTTGCCATATCGGAGTGATGCCAGCGCTTGTAATACCGTTTAGTTAAAATTTTCTAAAAAAGTTCCAAATTTTCTAAAATTAATTGAAAGTTATCTTTCCTGGTGGGTTCACTGTTTTTTCAGTGAATAGAATTACTTGGGTCGTGGTATCTTAAATCGTTTTCTAAATTGTTAGTTAGTCCATACGTGGTATATATTAGACAAAAAAGGTATGTGTAGGTAAGTCTACAAATAATTACGAATCGATATGGACTAGAGTGACCGCAACTTATATGGGACAAAAAAATGTCGGAATAGTGTTCACTTTGACCCCACAAAATGAATCCCCTTTCCAGATATTGGAATAGCCAAAATTTGAGCCCGATTAAACGACGTTAACACGTCGTTACGCCAGCCTTTTAGCCCGATTAAACGATTAAAGTGGGATTTAAAGTTGTATTGCTAATGAATCTGCATCTTTAGCTCGGAATCACTACTAAAATCCGTAACCCCTTAAGACCCAAGACACAAAAAGACAAGACAAACAAGTATATACGTTCGTAAGTTCGGCCAGGCCGAAGTTTAGAAACTTCTTCTACACACTGGCATCCACAATCGAATTACTTGAGTTGCGGTAACGCTTGCCGATGACCTCCTAACACCGTCTTCTAACTTGTAAGTAAGTCCATACGTGGTATATATTAAATTAAAAAAGACTGATTAAATACGTATACAATTCAGTTTGACAGAATTTTCTACAGAAATAACATTTTGACAAAATTTTCTATAGAAATAAAACTTTAACAATATTTTTTATAGAAATAAAATTTGACAAAATTTTCTATAGAAAAAAAATTTTGACAAAATTTTCTATAGGAATAAAGTGACAGAATTTTCTACAGAAATAACATTTTGACAAAATTTTCTATAGAAATAAAACTTTAACAATATTTTTTATAGAAATAAAATTTGACAAAATTTTCTATAGAAAAAAAATTTTGACAACATTTTCTATAGAAATGAAATTTTACCAAAATTTTCTATAGAAATAAGAATTTGACAAATTTTTCAACAGAAATAAAATTTGGACAAAATTTTCTATAAAAATAAAATTTTGACAAAATTTTCTATAAAAATTAAATTTTACCAAAATTTTCTATAGAAATAAAATTTTAACAAAATTTTCTATAGAAATAAAATTTTGGTAGATTATTTTTGGCTCGAGTGGCAACCACGATTATGAACCGATATGGACCAATTTTTGTGTGATTGGGGCTATATAGCTATAGACCGATATGGACCAATTTTGGTATGGTTGTTAACGGCCATATACTAACACCACGTTTTAAATTTGAACCGAATCGGATGAATGTTGCTTCTCCAAGAGGCTCTGGAGATCATATCTGGGGATCGGTTTACATGGGGGCTATATATAATTATGGGCCGATGTGGACCAATTTTTGCATGGTAGTTAGAGACCATATACCAACACCATGTACCAAATTTCAGCAGGATCGGATGAAATTTGCTTCTTTTTGAGGCTCCGCAAGCCAAATCTGGGGATCGGTTTATATGGGGGCTATATATAATTATGTACCGATGTGGACCAATTTATGCATGGATGTTAAATATCATATACCAACATCATGTACCAAATTTCAGCAGGATCGGATGAAATGTGCTTCTCTTTGAGGCTCCGCAAGCCAAATCTGGGGATCGGTTTATATGGGGCTATATATAATTATGGACCGATGTGGACCAATTTTTGCATGGTTGTTAGAGACTATATACCAACACCATGTACCAAAATTCAACCGGGTCGGATGAATTGTGCTCCTCGAAGAGGCTCCGCAAGCAAATCTGAGGGTCCGTTTATATGGGGGCTATACGTAAAAGTGGATATGCCTACATCAATAACAACTACTTGTGCCAAGTTTCAAGTCGATAGATTGTTTCGTTCGGAAGTTAGCGTGATTTCAACAGACGGACGGACATGCTTAGATCGACTCAGAATTTCACCACGACCCAGAATATATATACTTTATGGGGTCTTAGAACAATATTTCGATGTGTTACAAACGGAATGACAAAGTTGAAATACCCCCCATCCTATGGTGGAGGGTATACAAATATTTGAGTCCGAGTAAACTTTTTTTGAGTGTTGCATCTTTCATGTAAAATTTTTTGAACTGAGAAACAATTTTTCTTTGTCTTGTGTAATTTGGAGAAAAGCTTTATTAATACATGTACCTCAAAGAGAAAATGGAATATTGCATTATTTATATCGTTAGCAGAAATGCAAAAGAACGTAACTAATAAAAATTCGAAAAATGGTTTTTTTGACTGCATTTGGCGTGTTTTATCAACAGCCATGGTCTCACAAACTTTTAGGTTGCTACGATCAAAAATAAGTCGGAGTGTTTTAATCAGCATTTAAAAAAAATGGTTACGTAAACATTCTTTTTGCAGATTTTATAACGTTTTACCCTTCTCCTGTAAAAAAATGAAAATTGTAGTTACGTTCTTTTGCATTTCTGCCAACGATATATTGATTATATTTTTATTCAAAATTTATAGAACCTAGATTTAAATATTTAGATTTCGTAATCAATACCAAAATCCATAAGTGAAGGTCAAAATCTTCAGACCAATATAAACTTTTTTGGTACGCTCAAAAAAATTTGAGCTCTCTATTTCACTAAAGCCAATTTAACTTTGTTTTAGTTCAAGGAATTATTATGTTTGGAGAAAGTTTCTTTTACTCTTATAATTTTTTGTGTACGTTAGTTAAATTAGTTAACTAAAAAACGGGAAAAATTATAGACAAATTAAGCATAAAGGTTTACTAAATTCGTATTTCTCACAAAATAGTTCATTATTTCTTTAAATTTGTAAATTTTACTACAAATGCGTCTGTCATGAACTTCGTATGTCACTAAAGACATTCTTGCAATTTTGAATTCCATTTTTTTTCCTTCAAACTACAAATTTTTCTTTAACATGCGAAAAAAATGAATTATGTCTAATAAATTTTCTTGAATTTGTCGAAAAATATTTACTTATTTTTGTGGTATCGGTGTGATGCCAGCGTTTGTAGTACTGTTTAGTTAAAAATTTCTAAAAATATTCAAAATTTTCTAAAATTAATCAAAAGTTTTCTTCATGGTGGGGGTTCACTGTTTTTTCAGTGTATAGAAATGACGGCTAAAAAACAGAGTTGTTGAAGGATTGAACAAACCACATAACAATTGCAATCACCTCATCTAAATGGCACCCTAGTTATTATGGATTATAATATGGAAATTCCTTACCTAATAATACCACCCGTATTGTGTAGGAGGGTGTTGAATTTTGTATTCAACAAGTCAATAATAGTCACTAATGAAATTTAATATAACAAAATACAAAGGAGAAGCCAACAAAAAGGCATAGGGAGAAAAAACCATCTCCCCAATTGGTGCTGACCATCATGTTCGAACATGTTTTGTTTTGTGGCTGTTTCATTGTTATTTGTCGTTTGTTTGTTTTTTTACCGCTGCTCATGCCATACAAAATGACCAAAATATATTCGTTTATACCAAGCATCGTCCCCAGCTTCAATTTTGAGCCGGAAACGGATGTTTGTTATGGCTTATATTATTCTTAACACTCCATTGAGAGTATTTGAATGTAGGCGAGTGTATGTATGTGCTATTTTATAAAGCAATATGAGAGACATTGTGAGTATATTTGTATAGGCATTGTGGAAAATGATTCTGCATCACCATCTCAATTGATACCACCCACTCGCAGCCATCAGCGTTGATTTCTCTTTGTTTTTTGCTTTTGTTGTCGACATGACTGGAACACCACCATTGTTATTTCGGTTTCAATTGTCATTTTGTGGTTGCTCATGGTGGACGGGAATTTATTTGTATCTGTGTGCGTATATGTGTGTGTGAATCTTTGTGTACTACTTTGGCTTCACGTTTTGGTATTTGCTTGATTTCTGTTTATTTTCTTGCTCGTTTATTAGTTTAACGTTTATTTGAACGTTTGGGTTTGTTTTTTTTTCTTTCATTTTGTTTTCATTTTTTGTCCATTTTGATATTTCATTCAATATTTTTGTAATTTTGTTTTCATCTCTGAAACATAATGCTTGCCTGTACATGAAAGTTTGTTTTCCCTAAGGAGGCGAAGATATTGTGAAAAACAAAACGTCCATTAATCTTTTATTTAAGTTTACATTCAATTATCTCTCATCAATTGAATTCCTTCAGCTTATTTATTTGTACCATAGGAAAAAAACTGTAGCGAAATGAAGCTCTTTTTTAAATAACTTTCTTTTAATTCATATATATCTGTGTATATATAATAGTCATATTGCTTAAGACTCTAGCAGTCAAAGTTTACAATTATATTTATAATTTTATTGTAAATGTAATTAATTAATAAACAAGTATATACGGCCGTAAGTTCGTACAGAAATAAAATTTTCACAAAATTTTCTATAGAAATAAAAATTTTGACAATATTTTCTATAGAAAGAAAATTGTGACAAAAATTTCTACAGAAATAAAATTTTAACAAAATTTTCTATAGAAATAAACTTTTGACAAAATTTGCTATAGAAATAAAATTTTGACAAAATTTTCTATAGAAATAAAATTTTGGTAGATTATTTTTGGCTCTAGTGGCTACCATGATTATGAACAGATATGGACCAATTTTTGAGTGATTGGACCAATTTTGGTATGGTTGTTAGCGACCATATACTAACACCACGTTCCTAATTTGAACCGGATCGGATGAATTTTGCTCCTCCAAGAGGCTCCGGAGGTCAAATCTGGAGAACGTTTTATATGGGGGCTATATATAATTATGGACCGATATGGACCAATTCTGGCACGGTTGTTAAAAATCATATACTAACACCATGTTCCAAATTACACCCGGATTGGATGAAATTTGCTTCTCTTGGAGACTTCGCAAGCCAAATCTGGGGATCGGTTTATATGGAGGCTATATGTAATTATGAACCGATGTGGACCAATTTTTGCATGGTTGTTAGAGACCATATACCAATATCATGTACCAAACTTCAGGCGGATCGGATGAAATTTGCTTCTCTTTGAGGGTCCGCAACCCAAATCTGGGGATCGGTTTATATGGGCGCCATATATAATTATGGACCGATGTGGACCAATTTTTGCACGGTTGTTAGAGATCATATAGCAATACCATGTACCAAATTTCAGCCGGATCGGATGCAATTTGCTCCTCTTTGAGGCTTCGCAAGCCAAATCTGGAGATCGGTTTATACGGGGTCTATATATAATTATGGAACCATGTGGACCAATTTTTGCATGGTTGTTAGAGACCACATACCAACATCATGTACCAAATTTCAGCCGGATCGGATGAAATTTGCTTCTCTTTGAGGCTCCGCAAGCCAAATCTGGGGATCGGTTTATATGGGGGCTATATATAATTATGGACCGATGTGGACCAATTTTTGCATGGTTGTTAGAGACTATATACCAACACCATGTACCAAATTTCAGCCGGATCGGATGAAACTTGCTTCTTTTTTAGGCTCCGCAAACCAAATCTGGGGATCGGTTTATATGGGGGCTATGTATAATTATGGACCGATGTGGATCAATTTTTACATGGTTGTTAGAGACCATATACCAACACCATATACCAAATTTCAGCCGGATCGGATGAAATATGCTTCTGTTAGAGGCTCCACAAGCCAATTCTGAGGGTACCTTTATATGGGGGCTATACGTAAAAGTGGACCGATATGGCCCATTTTCAATACCATCCGACCTGCATCAATAGCAACTACTTGTGCCAAGTTTCAAGTCGATAGCTTGTTTCGTTGGGAAGTTAGCGTGATTTAAACAGACGGACGGACGGACGGACGGACATGCTTAGATCGACTCAGAATTTCATTTTTTCGTGAGATACTGATCAAATATTGCAGAAAGTATGGCAAAAATGGACTAAGAGGATGGACCATTTGAAGCGCAGTCACGGTCAAAAATTGCAAGAAATAAAATTTCAGGACCGTACTATCGATTCGAATAAAGATTACATGCATTTTTTTTTAATTTTACGTGTTTCTTTATTTTTTGAAAAATTGTCTCATAGGTCTTAAAAAATTGCCCTTTGCAATTAACATTTAAATAAAATTAAAAAATTTTTTTAATTTACCATTAATTATTATTCGAGCTTTATGAAAAAAGAAGATAAAGGAGCTTGATCAACATAGCCATTGAAAAGAAAACGCCAGATACAAATCTATAAAAATAATTCAGTTAAAAAATTACTCAAAATATTTACATCATTAATTAAAATATTAATTATTCTAATTAACAATTTAATGAAATAAAAATTAAATTAAATCAATAACGAAATCACAGAAGAAAAAAATCCCTTGAAAGTGCCAAAGAAATAAATTAATTTGGAGACAATTGGAATTTTATAAAATCTTGCAAAACTGGGATGGAAGTATTCTACTGATTGTGTGAAATTTCGTAATTTAAAATTATATGCTTCAAAAAAGTAACAGTGAAAATAAATAAATTAGTTTTCGCTGAGGACACAGAACATAGTAACCATCTAAAGCCTTTGGTTATAATGTACATCCAAAAATCCAGGAACATTGCACCGTGGTGCAATTGTTAGCATACCTTGCATAAAAAGGCTACAATTTTCAATCCCAGTTTCGACCAAATACCAAAAGGTTTTGTAGCGGTGGATTATCCCCTCTCAGTAATGCTGGTAACATTTTTGAGTGTTTCAAAGCTTGTCTAAGAAATTTTACAATAATGTGAAATGCCGTTCGGACTCGTCTACAAATGACAGGCTGCTTGTGAGCTAAACAAAGAATCGGTCAACACTGATTGATAAGAGAGAGAGAGAGAGAGATCATCACTTGTGGTATCACATTGGACTGAATATGGGCTGCCACTATACCTATGGATCCAAATAGAATGATAATCCATTTCTCTAGAATGATAATTCAAAAAAATTGTATTATATGAATTTGCATTTTAATACATTTTTTGTTTGTAATTAAATTTACTTTTTTGACATTTTCCACAAGCCATTGAAATTTTTCTTAGCCCAAGCATGTCTCAAATATTTAACTAAGTGTAGGTATAAAATTTGGCGACAAAAATTTTTTTTGTTACTTTTAGTTTCACTTTTTTCTTTTATGAAAGGATGTAAATCAAAGTGGCAGCCTGATTTATTTTCAGGCTCACTTATGGTGATTTCAATTGGTAAAAAATAAATTGCATATTTTACACCTCACCCCCATAAATCGAAAATTTTTATTCCATTGGAAAATTCCGTGTAGCCTACACAAAATGTGCACGTTTGATTGACGGGGTGTTACCCATTACAAGAGCAAAAGTGTAACCCATTTTACACCGTAGCTGGTCTACGGTGCAGATGGTTACACTTTCAATAAGATGTTGAAGACACTTTTATTCTTCGACCTAAACAATAGCGTTGTTGCAAATACAAAAGAAAGTGCGTGACGCATGTATTGTGGTTGCTTTTCAATTTCTTCAACACAGCTGATTAATTAACCAAGAAGAAGCATATCAATTGTTTAGTGCCGCGACAACAAAATTCGATATTAAATATTTTTAATATAATAGCAAAATGCTAAAAACAAATGCGTTTTTTTTTGCCATTGTAGCGCATCTACAATCTACAATTGAAGAGTAGTTCTTCTGACGAAGTTGCAACATCATGGACGAAATGGCCAACGGCGAGTTAAAAACTTTGTTGAGGATGTAATTAATTTGTACTCTGAAGTAGAAGTAAGATCATTAAAAATATATAAAATCAAAAATTTTAACAATTTCCTTTAGTTCAAGGAAAATTTGCGTGTTAGTCGAGATTCCAATAATAGTTGTTAATAATAATCGATATATTTCCGCCAAATTTTTGTTTGTTTTGATTTTATATCTGTGTTGCACCTTTTTGTTCGTTTCACACGCAAACGGTGTTGTCATTGCAAGGATTTTCGGCAACACTGTGGTAACACCATAAAATGTTGAACCATTTGTATGCAACACTTTTTTCCCAAACGAAATCACCATTAGACTATTCAGTCCATTTTGATACAATATTTTGTTATAAAAAATAAGATAAATTTAGTTTTAGTTTAACCCTTTCTCTACCGATGTTCACTACAGAGGACATTCGAAAACGACTCCAAACTCTAACTGCCCACTTAGTTTCGATTTATTTCTCGATGATATTTTAAAGTAGAGGCTCTTACCTAAATAAGCTATAAATATTTTCCATAGTGCTGGGGACTAAAATATATTTTCATAACATTTCTTGACAATAAACGAAAAATACACAATTTTGAGACAATTTGTCTAATGTACGTCTCTAGTAAATGGATATTCATATAAAAACTATAGCCTATATTAACAGGTTGGCTGATAAGTCCCCGGTCTGACACATAGATGGCGTCGCTAGTATTAAATGCATATTATTTTTATATAGTACCAACCTTCAAATGATTCGTGTCAAAATTTGACGTCTGTAAATCAACTAGTTTGTGAGATAGAGCGTCTTTTGTGAAGCAACTTTTGTTATTGCGAAAAAAATTAAAAAAGGAATTTCGTGTTTTGATAAAATACTGTTTTCTGAAGGGGAAAAATACGGTGGAAGCAAAAACTTGGCTTGATAATGAGTTTCCAGACTCTGCCCCAGAAAAATCAACAATAATTAATTGGTATGCAAAATTTAGGCGTGCTGAAATGAGCACGGAGGACGGTGAACGCAGTGGATGCCCGAAAGAGGTGGTTACCGACGAAAACATCAAAAAAATCCACAAAATGATTTTGAATGACCGTAAAATGAAGTTGATCGAAATAGCAGAGGCCTTAAAGATATCAAAGGAACGTGTTGGTCATATCATTCATCAATATTTGGATATGCGGAAGCTCTGTGCAAAATGGGTGTCGCGCGAGCTTACATTTGACCAAACCAACAACGTGTTTATGATTCTGAGCGGCGTTTGCAGCTGTTAACTCGTAATACACTCGAGTTTTTCCGTCGATATGTGACAATGGATACAGTCGGTTGAGTGGACAGCGACCGGTGAACCGTCTCCGAAGCGTGGAAAGACTCAAAAGTCCGCTGGCAAAGTAATGGCCTCTGTTTTTTGGGATGCGCATGGAATAATTTTTATCGATTATCTCGAGAAGGGAAAAACCATCAACAGTGACTATTATATGGCGTTATTGGAGCGTTTGAAGGTCGAAATCGCGGCAAAACGGACCCATATGAAGAAGAAAAAAAATTTGTTCCACCAAGACAACGCACCGTGCCACAAGTCATTGAGAACGATGGCAAAAATTCATGAATTGGGCTTCGAATTGCTTCCCCACCCACCGTATTCTGACAGATCTGACCCCAGCGACTTTTTCTTGTTCTCAGACCCCAAAAGGATGCTCGCAGGGAAAAAAATTGGCTGCAATGAAAAGGTGATCGCCGAAACTGAGGCCTAGTTTGAGGCAAAACCGAAGGAGTACTACCAAAATGGTATCAAAAAATTGGAAGGTCTTTATAATCGTTGTATCGCTCTTGAAGGGAACTATGTTGAATAATAAAAACGAATTTTGACAAAAAATTTGTTTTTCTTTGTTAGATCGGAGACTTATAAGCCAACCTGTTATTTCACATTCTTTTTTGATTTTTTCCCACCACTTTAACAGATATTACATGCCAAATAGCGTTAGTTTCGTACGAGCATTTGATCACAATTCAAGAATTAAATTTTTAGAACAAACACATATAGCTTTACAAATAATTGGGATAGGCCTTCCAAATGGCAATATTTTTTCTACATCCTGTTAGTACAAGTAGAACAGAGGAAAAATTAAAGTTTTTTAGCATTATTTAGGTTTAATTCGGTAGTGAAAGGGTTAACTACGATGTTTTTGTAAGAAACCTTATCTACGATCTCTATACTATTTGCATCAAAATATTAATCTTGTGAACTTTTCAGTGAAAAGAAACGTACGTATTGAGTTTCGAAACTTCATTACACTTTACTATAGATACAAAAGGAATTCCTGAAGATTATTGTCGCCTATGATAATTTTATGTTAATTGCTCACAATTGTATTCTTATACCTGCATTAAATAAATCACATGTATTGCATCACCTCGAAACATCACCGACGTTATTTTCGATTCGGCTGTAAAAAAACTTATCAAATGTGGGCAGCAACTACAATAGAAGGCAACAGTTTATTTTCTTTGACAACAAAAAATCTACGAACATGGAATAATGTCTAAATAAAATGAAACTGTAATTTAGATATCCTCCATTTCCTCCAAACAAATAAATAAGAATCACTGTAAATGCGCAAAATTGTCAACTAAAACAATAAACAATCGCTTACACCATCCATGTGTAGGAATCCTTGCGAACTGGATACTACACTGAAAAAAAGCATGTCCGGTTCCAAAGATTTTGTCTTTACTTTAACAATTTTGGTATTGATTCCGAGCCAAAGAAGCGGAGAATACAAGTAAGGATAGTTTTAAGACACAATTCTCTTTGGGTTTTGCGTACTTGCTTCTAGAAAGCAAATTTTAATTTTTCGTTTTTTGAGCTTTTTTTCTTCATATGCTATCAAATTCCTTTAAAAACGAGTTAACGTCAACTTTATTTTCCAAATTCAGACTCGACTTCCAGTAGATATTATGCTATGTTTCAAGTAAAAAGCGTCTTTAAAATAAAGTGTTTAAAACCATGTCCTATTTTTGCTTTGTAGCCAAGATGCAAAAAGACAACAAATTTAAAGACAATTTCATTAATTTTAAAGAATTTTTTTGAATTATGAAAGTCAAGTTGACCTTATCCCAAAAATTTTTCTTTCATGTTATGATACCCATTCTCAAGTCAAATCACTTAATTATAAGGACAATACGACTTCATTGAAAAGTTTATCTACTTTTGGACAAGGAAAAAATCTTTATATTAGAGAAATGCGTCTTCTATACTAAGCAAAATTTGCATTCGTATTTTAAGGACATGAAATCTTTGACCTCACGACAATATTTTTTTTCATTGTAGATACACCTGTATTTCTGCATAGCGTATAAAAGATATAGCCTAACTGAAAGTTTTATATATAGTTTTAGTTTTTGCCATTTCGATTTAAATGGAATGTAGTGAAAATGGAAAAGTCAAATATTAAATGAGGTTACAATCGTTTATCAATTTTTTCCATGAATGCAGCATTTGAAGAATCTCAACGAGGCCGTATGCGAAAGTTAGAGGATTGTATGCGAAAGTTAAGGCAACGCGGATTTGATAGACTATTCAAATAGGAGCTAATCTATATTATTTGTTTCCGAACATGCTTTGAAATGGACTCACTCTTCTAGTGTCCTGATCATGATGAAATCTACTCCGAAGCTCATCCGCATTTCCAGACGCGTCCACTCTATCTTTAAGTCAATTTCCCTGCTCGGACGCCAATGTAATATGTAATATATTGTGAGCTAAAATTAAAAATTAGGGATTTTTTGTGAAATATTCCAGAATTTATTCCGAAAAATATTGTTAAAAACTTATGAATCGAAGTAATGTACATCGCTATCCACTACCTTTTCTTATTTTTTGGTTCCAAATCGTTTTTTTTTAATTATTTCGCAACTTTTGAACGGATAAAGATATCAACATAATTTGTGTGAAAGCTGAGGTGCTTTCCTTTAAGTTTGCAAATTTGTGGATCCCTAGTGAGTCCACGGGCTGACCTGTAGGCGTTGAAAGTTGGCCACCTCGGGGGTATGAAATATGGTTAGCAATTTTTTTACCGTTCGCAAAGTATGGGCCGCACAATTTATTTTTTGCAAAATTTTGACAAAGTGGGGTCAGTATTTTGAACTTAGAAGTTCCGTGTTTGAGTGGATCCATAATTTCACTTCTTACCTGCATTCGGTACGAATTTTAGAAGAAAACAAGTAAGTAAAGTCTAAAGTCGGGCGGGCCGACTATATTATACCCTTCACCCCTATGTCGGGCCAAAATATGTGTTACCATCTCAACTACTTCACATTTGCTGGAAGATATATAAAGGAGACAATTTTTTTACTTCTACGAAATCTCTAGAATTAAAATTTATATCGGCTAACGGTATCCAGTTAATTGGAGGAAACTTCCATTGAAAATGGGTCTAAAATGTGTAACAGTCTACCATATTTTCCCAACTCTGGTGTACGTATATATGGGAGCTATATATAATCTGAACCGATTTTGACTAAATTTGACATGTATAATTAGAATAATAATTCTGCTATCTATGCGAAATTTCACGTAAATGGGAGTATAACGTTGGACCCCCTGGTCATATGAGTGCAAATCGGACGGAAGATATATATGGGAGCCATATCTAAATCTGAACCGATTTCAACCAAATTTGGCACAATACTACTAAAAGTACCCCTTGTGCGAAATTTGATCACGGCAAAACCCTGGATTTTGAGGCCATATAAGCTATATCTAAATCTGAATCGATTTTGACCATATTTGGCACATACAATAGTATCGTTAAAAGTACCGCTTGTGCAAAATTTGAAGTAAGTCAGGGCAAAACTCTGGCTTTTGAGACCATATAAGTCCAAATCGGGGGAAAGATATATATGTGAGCTATATCTAGATCTGAACCGATTTTAACAAAATTTGACACACTTAACGATACTATTAAACGTACCCCTTGTGCAAAATTTGAAGCAAATCCCGGCAAAACTCTGGCTTTTGTGGCCATATAAGTTCAAATCGGACGAAAGATATATATGGGAGCTAAAGGGTGATTTGTTAAGAGCTTGATAACTTTTTTAAAAAAAAAACGCATAAAATTTGCAAAATCTCATCGGTTCTTTATTTGAAACGTTAGATTGGTCCATGACATTTACTTTTTGAAGATAATTTCATTTAAATGTTGACCGCGGCTGCGTCTTAGGTGGTCCATTCGGAAAGTCCAATTTTGGGCAACTTTTTCGAGCATTTCGGCCGGAATAGCCCGAATTTCTTCGGAAATGTTGTCTTCCAAAGCTGGAATAGTTGCTGGCTTATTTCTGTAGACTTTAGACTTGACGTAGCCCCACAAAAAATAGTCTAAAGGCGTCAAATCGCATGATCTTTGTGGCCAACTTACCGGTCCATTTCTTGAGATGAATTGTTCTCCGAAGTTTTCCCTCAAAATGGCCATAGAATCGCGAGCTGTGTGGCATGTAGCGCCATCTTGTTGAAACCACATGTCAACCAAGTTCAGTTCTTCCATTTTTGGCAACAAAAAGTTTGTTAGCATCGAACGATAGCGATCGCCATTCACCGTAACGTTGCGTCCAACAGCATCTTTGAAAAAATACGGTCCAATGATTCCACCAGCGTACAAACCACACCAAACACTGCATTTTTCGGGATGCATGGGCAGTTCTTGAACGGCTTCTGGTTGCTCTTCACTCCAAATGCGGCAATTTTGCTTATTTACGTAGCCATTCAACCAGAAATGAGCCTCATCGCTGAACAAAATTTGTCGATAAAAAAGCGGATTTTCTGCCAACATTTCTAGGGCCCATTCACTGAAAATTCGACGTTGTGGCAGATCGTTCGGCTATTCATGATGAAATGTCAAAGCATACTGAGCATCTTTCTCTTTGACACCATGTCTGAAATCCCACGTGATCTGTCAAATACTAATGCATGAAAATCCTAACCTCAAAAGAATCACCCTTTATATCTAAAATTGAACCGATTTCAACCAAATTTACCAAGCATAGGTAGAATGTCAATTCTACCCTCTGTGCAAAATTTCACAAAGATCGGTAGTAAACTTTGGCTTCTGTGGTCATATGAGTCTAAATCGGACGAAAGATATATAAATATGGGAGATATATCCACATCTGAACCGATTTGGCTGATATTTTGCAAGACTTTGGAGATTCATAAAATATGTGGATCTACGGTATTTCAAGAAAATCGGTTGATAAACACGCTAACTATGACCAAATCGGGGATAAATATATATGGCAGCTATATCTGAACCGATTTTTTTCCAAAACCAATAGCGATTGTCTCTGTCCCAAGAAACGGCCCTATGCCAAATTTGAGGACGATCGGACTTAAATTGCGAGATATACTTTGTGCACAAAATTACATATACGGACAGACAGACAGACTGACAGACATCGCTAAATCGACTCAGAATTTAATTCTAAGCCGATCGGTATACTAAAAGATGGGTCTATGACCACTATTTCTTGGCGTTACATACAAATGCACAAACTTATTATACCCTGTACCACAGTAGTGGTGAAGGGTATAAAAATGTGTACGTATGTACGAGTACTTTAGATTAGAAGTTGTAAAGTCCACAAATTAGAATTTCAAAAACTACCGAATTTTGACTTTTTTTGGAACAAATCTCATTCTTTTTGGCGTAACATTTTTTTTATAGATGTCTACAAATCTTTTTTTACCCTCCACCATAGGATGGGGGGTATATTAACTTTGTCATTTCGTTTGTAACACATCGAAATATTGCTCTTAGGCCCCATAAAGTATATATATTCTGGGTCGTGGTGAAATTCTGAGTCGATCTAAGCATGTCCGTTCGTCCGTCTGTTGAAATCACACTAACTTCCGAACGAAACAAGCTATCGACTTGAAACTTGGCACAAGTAGTTGTTATTGATGTAGGTCGGATGGTATAGCAAATGGGCCATATTGGACCACTTTTAGGTATAGCCCCCATATAAACCGACGCTCAGATTTGGCTTGCTGAGCCTCTTGGAGGAGCAAAATTCATCGGATCCGTTTGAAATTTGCTACATGGTGTTAGTATATGGTCTCCAACAACCATGCAAAAATTGGTCCATATCGGTCCATAATTAAATATAGCCCCCATATAAACCAATCCCCAGATTTGGCTTGCGGAGAAGCAAATTTCATCTGATCCGGCTGAAATTTGGAACATAGTGATGGTATATGATCTCTAACAACCGTGCGAGAATTGGTCCATATCAGTCCATAACTATATATAGCCCCAATATAAACTGTTCTTCAGATTTGAACTCCGTGCCAGAATTGGCCTATATCGGTCCATAATTATATATAGCCCCCAGATTTGACCTCGGGAGCCTCTTGGAGGAGCAAAATTCATCCGATCCGGTTCAAATTTGGTACGTGGTATTAGTATATGGCCTTTAACAACCATACCAAAATTGGTCCATATCAGTCTATAGTTATATAGCGGATCCCCAATCACACAAAAATTGGTCCATATCGGTTCATAATCATGGTTGCCACTCGAGCCAAAAATAATAACATTTTATTTCTATAGAAAATTTTCTTAAAATATCATTTCTATAGAAAATTTTGTCAAAACTTTATTGGTAATGTTGCCAAATTTTTTTTCTATAGCAAATTTTGTCAAACTGAATTATATACGTATATAATCGGCCTTTTTTAATTTATAATATACCTTGCATGGACTTACTTACAATTTAGAAGATGGTGTTAGGAGGTTTTAAGATACCATGCTATCGGCAAGCGTTACCGCAACTCAAGTAATTCGATTGTGGATGACAGTGTTTAGAAGAAGTTTCTACGCAATCCCTGGTGGAGGGTACATAAGCTTCGGCCTGGCCGAACTTACGGCCGTATATACTTGTTTTTACTTGTTTTTTATAGAACACCAAATAAGGGTACGCCTTAAGCTTTTATCGGCCATTTTGGTCAAGTAATTTATGAGATCTTCTCCTCCCAAAATGGGCAAGTTTTCAAAAAGAAGCCAAATTTGTTTTTTCATTTGGCAAAGCACCGATTGCTAAGCCGATCTCTTTTTCTCAAAAAAGCATCTTGTGTCCACTAACTAATTGTAAAAGGTTTCAACATTCTATCAAATAGTTGATAAATATACAAATTACCAAAAATAACGTTTTTTAACATATGTCTCCACTTTAATTAAGGATTTTGGTGATTTGTTATACCAATTTTGGGAATGGTATATTCCGAAATGTTTCCTGAAACAATTTTCCCTGCACGCACAGAAAAAACATGTTTGGACATGGTTGCCGCATCCATTTAATACTTATCTAGAGTTTGTAATTGTCGTGAAAAAATGTTAAAATTGCCCTTTAAAACAATGAAAAAAGCGATTTATAAAAAATTGAATTAAAAGAACTTCCTGAGTAGTTAAAATAAAGAACATCTGTGGAAGGACATTTTTGGAAGTGCTTTTAAAGTTGTGCCTTTAGAAGTACTTCCAATTTTTTTTGCTGGGTAGTTTTACTTTGATTTGCTTCAAATTTTGCACAAGGAGTACAATTATATTGATATCTTTAGAGGTTCGAAAGTTGCAGAATTATTTCCAAAATTTGGAACCACTGTGCGATGAGACATAGTCATAGTCGTATATCTTTGTCTCAATTGCTAGTAAATTGTTGCGAATAACTTGTAAACATTTATAATTGAAATAAAAATCCCAACAAAAATACTTCAGCAGTAAGAGTTAAGTTACGCTTTTTGGTATACAGTAATGTAGGCAGTGCATCCACACTGCATGAATCGGTGGCAATAACGTAAACGAGTAATCAAACTAGTTTATGATCATGTGTTTACGTTATTGCAATTCATGCAATATAGATAGTGCTGCTTTCCGTCACGCCAACAATGCTATACTCAAGATTATATATCACTTCGGGGTAATATTTCTATTAAAATGAGCAATTATATCAGCACTATGTAGAATCTAAATCTAAATCGGGACATCGCCCACAAAAATCAGCGCTGAATCGAGTTTCTTGTAAGCACTTGGTACTACCTCTCTCCCATACAATCCTGCTGAAATAGTGCACCATTTTTTGCTGGGATACCACTACTCCTACTATTTCTCTATTTTAATGTTTGTCCCTGCTCGGGCGCCACTATAAAATGATTTCACAAGAGAATTTTTAATTGAAACATTGTGCCAATTTTCTAATTGTGGATTTTTAGAGTTGTCCTCGTTACTATTGCATCCCTAGCGCTTAGAGTCCTAGTTGTCTATTTATTATGTACCTGCATACTCATATGAACATCACAAACTAAGCACAAACAGTACCATACTGCAAGGATATAGTGAGATAGATGTTTCGATGCCACACGTAACGATCAACTGCAGCACCACGAACAACATAAACTGTCCAACAATGCAAAACAATCTGCAACACGTATTTTAATACTTTGTACTAAAACAATAAAATATGGCATTCAAGTTTCGGATAGAATCCAACGAGTCACCAAAATACATTACAGTCCCAAGCTCAAAATAACAAAAACAAAACTCCTAGCATATTTTATTTTCTAGCATTTGAGTACACAATTCCACAGCCATTAGAAATTCGGAACTGCATGTTGTTGGTGTTGTACATTAAAAACAAAAAACAACAAAAAATGGGCAAAACTGTCATGCAACATTTCCGTAACATACGACAGACACTATGGACGGATATTAGAAAACATTGGAGTATTTTAAATTTGTTTATTTACTTAACATGCAAGCGGTAGAGTAAGAGTACAAAGATTTTTTTTGTACGTGAATAACCAAAATACATTTTAAAATAAAGTCAGGACATGAAGTAAATAAACTGTTACGGCTTAGTGGAAAACAAACGTTTACACCAAAGCTTACACAGCTTACAATTCTATTTGAACAAATTTTAAGGAAACATCTATCAATAACTGACTGAGCCATCATTGAGCCATAAGATAACACTAACTTCGAAGAAAGATATATCAATATCGGTTAATCATTATTTACACATTAAGGTACACGCAGAGAAGGAATATGATCACCTCAAATATGTTTCAAGAGCAAAATGTTATTATTGAACAATGAACATGGAACATTTTTGTCGCAAAAATGTTCTTTTCTCGGCAAACATATACATGGTGGCCGAAATCAGATACATGATTTTCGAGAAAATAACATGTTTGCGACAAACATGTTACATGTTGCCCTCCAAAAATAACATTATGCTCTTGAAACATATTTAAAGTGATCAAATTCCTTCTCTGTGTGTAAGTACTGTATTCGCTTTTTGGGTTGAAATTGTCCAGGTTACTTTATTAAAACAGTTCAATATAAAGCAAATAAATTAACTGAATTGATGCGCATTTTCTTGTTCATCTACATTTCGGCAAGACATTATGGGAATACGTTTGTTTTCATTTATAATTTTGATTATTTCAGGAAAAGTAATAGCGAAAATAAAGTGATTTTCAACTCGAAAACCGAACATTGTACCCACCTTTAGGCACAATAGTTGTTACCCGTGAGATTATACAAGTTTAGCCAACGTAAATTTTTTTGCTCTATTTTATGTATTTGTTTGCTTTTTATACCCTCCACCATAGGATGGGGGTATATTAACATTGTCATTCCGTTTGTAACACATCGAAATATTGCTCTAAGACCCCATAAAGTATATATATTCTGGGTCGTGGTGAAATTCTGAGTCGATCTGAGCATGTCCGTCCGTTCGTCCGTCTGTTAAAATCACGCTAACTTCCGAACGAAACAAGCTATCGACTTGAAACTTGGCACAAGTAGTTGTTATTGATGTAGGTCGGATGGTATTGCAAATGGGCCATATCGGTCCACTTTTACGTATAGCCCCCATATAAACGGACCTCCAAATTTGGCTTGCAGACCCTCTAAGAGAAGAAAATTTCATCCGACCTGGCTGAAATTTGGTACATGGTGTTAGTATATGGTCTTTAACAATCATGCAAAAATTGGTCCATATCGGTCCATAATTATATATAGCCCCCATATAAACCGATCCCCAGATTTCATCCGATCCGTCTGAAATTTGGTACATGGTGTTAGTATATGGTCTCCACTGACCATGCAAAAATTGGTACATATCGGTGCATAATTATATATAGCCCCCATATAAACCGATCACCAGATTTGACCTCTGGAGCCTCTTGGAAGACCAACATTCATCTGATTCAGTTGATATTTGGTACGTGATGTTAGTATAGTATATAGTATGTGGTATCCAACATCCATACAGGAATTGGTTCATATCACTCTATAATTATATATAAAAACCCCATACAAACCGATCCCTAGATTTGACCTCCGGTGCCTTTTGGAGAAGCAAAATTCATCCGATCTGGTAGAAATTTGGTACGTGGTGGTAATATATGATATTTAACAAAAAGTGGTCTATATCAGTCCATAATCATATACAGCCCCCATATAAACCGATCCCTAGATTTGGTTTTGGATCCTCTTGGAGGAGCAAATTTCATCCGATTCAGTTGAAATTTGGTACATCGTTCTAGTATATGGCCGTTAACTCCCATGCCTAACTAGGTCCATATCGGTCTATAGTTATATATAGCCCTCAGATAAATCCATCTCCAATCACACAAAAATTGGTCCATATCAAGTTCATAATTGTATATAGCCCCTACGTACCGTGCAAAAGTCCATATAGATTCGTTATTATTTGTAGACTTACCTACACATTCCTTTTTTGTCTACCACGTATGGACTAACTCACAATTTAGAAAACGATTTAAGCAACCACAACCCAAGTAATTCGATTGAGGATGACAGTCTTTCGTAGAAGTTTCTACGCTATCCATGGTGGAGGTTGCATAAGATTCGGCCTGGCCGAACTTACGGCCATATATACTTGTTTCATTTTTAAATTTATTACTTTAATTTTTACTAGTTAAATTTTTAAATTGGTATCTCAATAAAAATATTGCTTGTTTTTATACTCTGCATAATACACTAAAAAAAAAAGTTTACTTGAATGTTGACCTTCCCTTAAGGATTCCGAGCCATAGATGCTGTATCTTTAAAATAAAAATATTGCTTGTTTTTATACTCTGCATAATACACTCAAAAACAAGTTTACTTGAATGGTGACCTTCCCTTAAGGATTCCGAGCCATAGATGCTGTATCTTTAAAATAAAGTCTCATTTCGGAGAGCTATCTTACCTTACTTCTAGGCTCTATAAACAGAATAAAGACCAAGTTATCGATATTTATATATATATATATATATATATATATATATATATATATATATATATATATGTATATATATATATATATATGTATATATATATATATATATATATATATATATATATATATATATATATATATATATATATATATATATATATATATATATATATATATATATATATATATATATATATATATATATATATATATATATATATATATATATATATATATATATATATATATATATATATATATATATATATATATATATATATATATATATGTATGTCAATCGCATTGTTTGGGGACACAAAAAAGTTTTAACTTTTTTTACATACATAGCTTTGTACCATTCCCCCTACCCTATATATCCCGATTTTTTACCCATATGACCACGTAATACTAAGGCATATCCATTTAACTATATATCGTTTTATTTGGGGTCCCTCCTCTACGTACCGTTTACTTCTGGGACATGTCCTCAAACAGAACGGTTTGTATACATAAATTAAAGGTTGCCAGATCTTAATGGAATTTGAACGCGTCGTCCATTCGGCTTTGGCTTCCGTTTGTGTTTTCTTTGTCATAAAAACCAATATTTGGCTGAAATGTGGCAGTGTTTAAACATTTCTAATAACAAATTGTGCATCAACGATACATGAAAATGTGGTTCATTTTTATTTTGTCTATTGGGATATTAACAACGGAAAAAATGTGTCTGACAGATTAAAGTAAAACTTTGAACAGGCAACTTACACAATATAAAGGACATATAATTCAGGACAAATAAAGAAATTTTAATTGAAAAATCATATATTGCGCCAAAATTTGAACAATCATTAAATAAGATTGTTTTTTCGAAAATACAATAATTTTCCGTCGGCACCATACTTAGGTGGCCAACCTAAACCTAGTACCAAGACTAAAAAAAGAAATAAAACAGTAAAAAGGAATAAGTAATGCTTTATTCCTAAAGATTCGAGTTTTGCCGCTAAAAGCAAAAATAATTCTGTAAAAGCAGAATAACATTAGAAGTTTTTAGCTAATTTTCTTATAGCATGGTGGCCTTATAGAAGTGCCCATATGTAATAGGTACTTTTAGTTAATTTTAGTTAATGTGGTATCACAATGGACTGAATAGTCAAGTGAGCCTGAATCTTAATCGGGCTGCCACTTTAACCTAACCTTAAACTATGGTGGGGAGTGACCCAAAGTAAGAATTGAAGATGTTTACTTTCATTAAAATAAATTATTAAAGAAAAGTAACCCTGAAAACATTGCTATTTTAGCGCGATAATGCCAACTTAACAATACAATACCACCATTCGTCACCATCTCGTCACCATCCATTAAACCTCTGCGCAAAATAATTAAAAACGAAGATATTCATCAAATTAGCTTAGCTCACTGTTCAGTTTTTGTTTGTTATTCTGGGCACTAAAAAATGTGCACAATTGGTCTTAACTTTTGTAAAAAATGAAGCCACTTTTCGAAACAATGATAAAATATTTGAATTTTCAACAATCGATATCTCGAAAACTAAGCACTTTTTGGCAAAAGTTTTGCTTAATATTTTCTCGTTAGAAAACACCACTTATTCCCAATATGCATTTGTGGTCTTAAATTTGGAAAAATGCAGCCATTTTTCGAAAAAGTGGTCAAATATTTAAATTTTCAATAATCGATATCTCGAAAACTAATCATTTTTAGCAAAATTTTTACTAAATATTTTCTTTCTAAACTACACCATTTATTCCCAATATGCATGTTTAGTCTTAAAATTTGTAAAAAATGCAGCAATTTTCAACAAAATGGTAAAATGTTTGAATTTTCAACGATCGAAATCTCGAAAACTAAGTATTTTGGGCCAACTTTGTACTTAACATTTTCAAGTTTGACTCAAGTTTTGTAAAAAAATGCAGCCATTCTTCGAAAGTGTTAAAATATTTGAATTTTCAACGATCGATATCTCGAAAACTAAGCAGTTTTAGCAAAATTTGTACTTCATATTTTCTGTTTAGAATACACCATTTATTCTTAATATGCATGTTTTATCCTAAATTTTGTAACAAAAGCAACCATTTTTCGAAAAAGTGGTAAAATATTTGAATTTTCAAATTTTGTAAACAAGTGCAACCATTCTTCGAAAGTGCTAAAATATTTAAATTTTCAGCGATTGATATGTCGAAAACTAAGCATTTTAACAAAATTTTTATTTAATATTTGCATATTTAGTCTAAAAATTTGTAAAAAATGCAGCCATTTTTCGAAACAACGGTAAAATACTTAAATTTTCAGCGATCGATATCTCGAAAAGTAAGCATTTTTAGCAAAATTTTTACTTAATATTTTCTCTTTAGAATGCAACAGTTATACCCAATATGCATGTTTTGTCTTAAATTTTGTAAAAAATGCAACTATTTTTCGAAAAAGTGGTAAAATATTTGAATTTTCAACGACCGATATTTCGAAAACTAAGCATTTTTAGCAAAAATTTTACTTAACATTTTCACTTTAAAAAACACCATATATACCCAATATGCATGTTTTGTCTCAAGTTTTGTAAAAAAAAAAATGCAGCCATTCTTCGAAAGTGGTAAAATATTTGAATTTTCAACGATAGATATCTCGAAAACTAAGCATTTTTAGCAATATTTTTACTTAATTTTTTCTCTTTATAATGCACCATATATACCCAATATACATATTTTGTCTCAAGTTTTGTTTCAAGTTTTGAAAAAATGCAGCCATTATTCTTAAGTGTTAAGCTATTTAAATTTTCAACGATCAATATCTCGAAAACTAAGCATTTTTAGCAAAATTTTTACTTAATACTTTCTCTTTAGAATTCACCATTTATTCCCAATATGCATATTTTGTCTCAAGTTTTGTAAAAAAGTGCAACCATTCTTCGCAAGTGCTAAAATATTTAAATTTTCAGCGATCGATATCTCGTAAACTAAGCATTTTTAGCAAAATTTTTTCTTAATATTTTCTCTTTATAATGCACCATATATACCCAATATGTATGCTTTGTCTCAAGTTTTGTAACAAAGTGCAAACATTCTTCGAAAGTGCTAAAATATTTGAATTTTCAACGATAGATATCTCGAAAACTAAGCATTTTTAGCAATATTTTTACTTAATTTTTTCTCTTTAGAATGCACCATATATACCCAATATGCATGTTTTGTCTCAAGTTTTGTTTCAAGTTTTGGAAAAAATGCTGCCATTTTTCTTGAGTGTTAAAATATTTAAACTTTCAACGATCAATATCTCGAAAACTAAACATTTTTAGCAAAATGTTTACTTAATATTTTCTCTTTAGAATACACCAGTTATTCCCAATATGCATGTGTCGTCTTAAATTTTGGAAAAAATGCAACCATTTTTCGAAAAAGTGGTAAAATATGTGAATTTTCAACAATCGATATCTCGAGAATAAAGCACTTTTACCAAAATTTTTACTTAATATGTTCTCTTTAGAATGCACCAGTTATTCCCAATATGCATGTTTGGCTTACATTTTGTAAAAAATACAACCATTTTTCGCAGAAGTGGTAAAATATTTGAATTTTCAACAATCGATATCTCGAGAATTAAGCATTTTCAGGAAAATTTTTACTTAATATTATCTCTTAAGAATGCACCACTTATTGCCAGTATGCATGTTTCGCCTTAAATTTTGTAAAAAAAAAATGCGACAATTTTTCGAAAAAAAAACGGTAAAATAGTTGAATTTTCAACGATCGATATCTCGAAAACTAAACACTTTTGGCAAAATCTTTACTTATTATTTTCTTTTTAGAATGCACCATTTATACCCAATATGCATGATTTGTCTCAAGTTTTGTAAAAAAGTGCAACCATTCTTCGAAAGTGCTAAAATATTTAAATTTTCAGCGATCGATATCTCGAAAACTAAGCATTTTTAACAAAATTTTTACTTAATATTTTCTCGTTAGAATGCACCATATATACTCAATATTCATTTTTTGTCTCAAGTCTTTGAAAAAATGCAGCCATTTTTCTCAAGTGTTATAATATTTAAATTTTCAACGATTGATATCTCGAAAACTAAGCATTTTTAGAAAATTTTTTACTTAATATTTTCTCTTTAGAATACACCAGTTATTCCCAATATGCATGTGTCGTCTTAAATTTTGGAAAAAATGCAACCATTTTTCGAAAAAGTGGTAAAATGTGTGAATTTTCAACAATCGATATCTCGAGAATAAAGCACTTTTACCAAAATTTGTACTTAATATTTTCTCTTTAGAATGCACCAGTTATTCCCAATATGCATGTTTGGCTTAAATTTTGTAAAAAATGCAACCATTTTTCGAAAAAGTGGTAAAATATTTGAATTTTCAACAGTCGATATCTCGAGAATTAAGCATTTTTAGCAAAATTTTTGCTTAATATTTTCTCTTTAGAATGCACCAGTTATACCCCATATGCATGTTTTGTCTCAAATTTTTTAAAAAATGCAACCATTTTTCTAAAAAGTGGTAAAATATTTGCAATTTCAATGATCGATATCTCAAAAACTAAGCATTTTTAGCAAAATTTTTACTTAATATTTTCTCTTTAGAATGCACCATTTATGCATCTTTTGTTTCAAGTTTTGTAAAAAAGTGCAACCATTCTTCGCAAGTGCTAAAATATTTAAATTTTCAGCGATCGATATCTCGTAAACTAAGCATTTTTAGCAAAATTTTTTCTTAATATTTTCTCTTTATAATGCACCATATATACCAAATATGTATGCTTTGTCTCAAGTTTTGTAACAAAGTGCAAACATTCTTCGAAAGTGCTAAAATATTTGAATTTTCAACGATAGATATCTCGAAAACTAAGCATTTTTAGCAAAATTTTTACTTAATTTTTTCTCTTTAGAATGCACCATATATACCCAATATGCATGTTTTGTCTCAAGTTTTGTTTCAAGTTTTGGAAAAAATGCTGCCATTTTTCTTAAGTGTTAAAATATTTAAACTTTCAACGATCGATATCTCGAAAACCAAACATTTTTAGCAAAATGTTTACTTAATATTTTCTCTTTAGAATACACCAGTTATTCCCAATATGCATGTGTCGTCTTAAATTTTGGAAAAAATGCAACCATTTTTCGAAAAAGTGGTAAAATATGTGAATTTTCAACAATCGATATCTCGAGAATAAAGCACTTTTACCAAAATTTTTACTTAATATTTTCTCTTTAGAATGCACCAGTTATTCCCAATATGCATGTTTGGCTTACATTTTGTAAAAAATGCAACTATTTTTCGCAGAAGTGGTAAAATATTTGAATTTTCAACAATCGATATCTCGAGAATTAAGCATTTTTAGGAAAATTTTTACTTAATATTATCTCTTAAGAATGCACCACTTATTCCCAATATGCATGTTTCGCCTTAAATTTTGTAAAAAAAAAATGCAACAATTTTTCGAAAAAAAAACGGTAAAATAGTTGAATTTTCAACGATCGATATCTCGAAAACCAAACATTTTTGGCAAAATCTTTACTTATTATTTTCTTTTTAGAATGCACCATTTATACCCGATATGCATGTTTTGTCTCAATTTTTTTTAAAAAATGCAACCATTTTTCTAAAAAGTGGTAAAATAGTTGAAATTTCAATGATCGATATCTCAAAAACTAAGCATTTTTAGCAACATTTTTACTTAACATTTTCTCTTTAGAATGCACCAGTTATACCCAATATGCATGTTTTGTCTCAATTTTTGTTAAAAAATACAACCATTTTTCTAAAAAGTGGTAAAATATTTGAAATTTCAATGATCGATATCTCAAAAACTAAGCATTTTTAGCAAAATTTTTACTTAATATTTTCTCTTTAGAATGCACCAGTTATACCCAATATGCATGTCTTGTCTCAAATTTTTTAAAAAATGCAACCATTTTTCGAAAAAGTGGTAAAATATTTGAATTTTCAACGATCGATATCTCGAAAACCAAACATTTTTGGCAAAATCTTTACTTATTATTTTCTTTTTAGAATGCACCATTTATACCCAATATGCATGTTTTGTGTCAAATTTTTTAAAAAATGCAACCATTTTTCGAAAAAGTGGTAAAATATTTGAATTTTCAACGATCGATATCTCGAAAACTAAGCATTTTTTAGCAACATTTTTACATAATATTTTCTCTTTAGAATGCACCAGTTATACCCAATATGCATGTTTTGTCTCAATTTTTTTTAAAAAATGCAACCATTTTTCTAAAAAGTGGTAAAATATTTGAAATTTCAATGATCGATATCTTAAAAACTAAGCATTTTTAGCAAAATTTTTACTTATTATTTTCTTTTTAGAATGCACCATTTATACCCAATATGCATGTTTTGTCTCAAATTTTTTAACAAATGCAACCATTTTTCGAAAAAGTGGTAAAATATTTGAATTTTCAACGATCGATATCTCGAAAACTAAGCATTTTTAGCAACATTTTTACTTAACATTTTCTCTTTAGAATGCACCAGTTATACCCAATATGCATGTTTTGTCTCAATTTTTTTTTTTTAAATGCAACCATTTTTCTAAAAAGTGGTAAAATATTTGAAATTTCAATGATCGATATCTCAAAAACTAAGCATTTTTAGCAAAATTTTTACTTAATATTTTCTCTTTAGAATGCACCAGTTATACCCAATATGCATGTTTTGTCTCAAATTTTTTAAAAAATGCAACCATTTTTCGAAAAAGTGGTAAAATATTTGAATTTTCAACGATCGATATCTCGAAAACCAAACATTTTTGGCAAAATCTTTACTTATTATTTTCTTTTTAGAATGCACCATTTATACCCAATATGCATGTTTTGTCTCAAATTTTTTAAAAAATGCAACCATTTTTCGAAAAAGTGGTAAAATATTTGAATTTTCAACGATCGATATCTCGAAAACTAAGCATTTTTTAGCAACATTTTTACATAATATTTTCTCTTTAGAATGCACCAGTTATACCCAATATGCATGTTTTGTCTCAATTTTTTTTAAAAAATGCAACCATTTTTCTAAAAAGTGGTAAAATATTTGAAATTTCAATGATCGATATCTTAAAAACTAAGCATTTTTAGCAAAATTTTTACTTATTATTTTCTTTTTAGAATGCACCATTTATACCCAATATGCATGTTTTGTCTCAAATTTTTTAACAAATGCAACCATTTTTCGAAAAAGTGGTAAAATATTTGAATTTTCAACGATCGATATCTCGAAAACTAAGCATTTTTAGCAACATTTTTACTTAACATTTTCTCTTTAGAATGTACCAGTTATACCCAATATGCATGTTTTGTCTCAATTTTTTTTTAAAATGCAACCATTTTTCTAAAAAGTGGTAAAATATTTGAAATTTCAATGATCGATATCTCAAAAACTAAGCATTTTTAGCAAAATTTTTACTTAATATTTTCTCTTTAGAATGCACCAGTTATACCCAATATGCATGTTTTGTCTCAAATTTTTTAAAAAATGCAACCATTTTTCGAAAAAGTGGTAAAATATTTGAATTTTCAACGATCGATATCTCGAAAACTAAGCATTCTTAGCAAAATTTTTACTTAATATTTTCTCTTTAGAATGCAACAGTTATACCCAATGTGCATGTTTTGTCTCAATTTTTTTTAAAAAATGCAACCATTTTTCTAAAAAGTGGTAAAATATTTGAAATTTCAATGATCGATATCTTAAAAACTAAGCATTTTTAGCAAAATTTTTACTTATTATTTTCTTTTTAGAATGCACCATTTATACCCAATATGCATGTTTTGTCTCAAATTTTTTAACAAATGCAACCATTTTTCGAAAAAGTGGTAAAATATTTGAATTTTCAACGATCGATATCTCGAAAACTAAGCATTTTTTAGCAACATTTTTACATAATATTTTCTCTTTAGAATGCACCAGTTATACCCAATATGCATGTTTTGTCTCAATTTTTTTTTAAAAAATGCAACCATTTTTCTAAAAAGTGGTAAAATATTTGAAATTTCAATGATCGATATCTCAAAAACTAAGCATTTTTAGCAAAATTTTTACTTAATATTTTCTCTTTAGAATGCACCAGTTATACCCAATATGCATGTTTTGTCTCAAATTTTTGAAAAAATGTAACCATTTTTCGAAAAAGTGGTAAAATATTTGAATTTTCAACGATCGATATCTCGAAAACTAAGCATTTTTAGCAACATTTTTACTTAATATTTTCTCTTTAAAATGCACCATGTATACCCAATATGCATGTTTTGTCTCAATTTTTTTTTAAAAATGCAACCATTTTTCTAAAAAGTGGTAAAATATTTGAAATTTCAATGATCGATATCTCAAAAACTAAGCATTTTTAGCAAAATTTTTACTTAATATTTTCTCTTTAGAATACACCAGTTATACCCAATATGTATGTTTTGTCTCAAATTTTTTAAAAAATGCAACCATTTTTCGAAAAAGTGGTAAAATATTTGAATTTTCAACGATCGATATCTCGAAAACAAAGCATTTTAAGCAACATTTTTACATAACATTTTCTCTTTAGAATGCACCAGTTATACCCAATATGCATGTTTTGTCTCAATTTTTTTTTAAAAATGCAACCATTTTTCTAAAAAGTGGTAAAATATTTGAAATTTCAATGATCGATATCTTAAAAACTAAGCATTTTTAGCAAAATTTTTACTTATTATTTTCTTTTTAGAATGCACCATTTATACCCAATATGCATGTTTTGTCTCAAATTTTTTAACAAATGCAACCATTTTTCGAAAAAGTGGTAAAATATTTGAATTTTCAACGATCGATATCTCGAAAACTAAGCATTTTTAGCAACATTTTTACTTAACATTTTCTCTTTAGAATGTACCAGTTATACCCAATATGCATGTTTTGTCTCAATTTTTTTTTTAAAATGCAACCATTTTTCTAAAAAGTGGTAAAATATTTGAAATTTCAATGATCGATATCTCAAAAACTAAGCATTTTTAGCAAAATTTTTACTTAATATTTTCTCTTTAGAATGCACCAGTTATACCCAATATGCATGTTTTGTCTCAAATTTTTTAAAAAATGCAACCATTTTTCGAAAAAGTGGTAAAATATTTGAATTTTCAACGATCGATATCTCGAAAACTAAGCATTCTTAGCAAAATTTTTACTTAATATTTTCTCTTTAGAATGCAACAGTTATACCCAATGTGCATGTTTTGTCTCAATTTTTTTTAAAAAATGCAACCATTTTTCTAAAAAGTGGTAAAATATTTGAAATTTCAATGATCGATATCTTAAAAACTAAGCATTTTTAGCAAAATTTTTACTTATTATTTTCTTTTTAGAATGCACCATTTATACCCAATATGCATGTTTTGTCTCAAATTTTTTAACAAATGCAACCATTTTTCGAAAAAGTGGTAAAATATTTGAATTTTCAACGATCGATATCTCGAAAACTAAGCATTTTTTAGCAACATTTTTACATAATATTTTCTCTTTAGAATGCACCAGTTATACCCAATATGCATGTTTTGTCTCAATTTTTTTTTAAAAAATGCAACCATTTTTCTAAAAAGTGGTAAAATATTTGAAATTTCAATGATCGATATCTCAAAAACTAAGCATTTTTAACAAAATTTTTACTTAATATTTTCTCTTTAGAATGCACCAGTTATACCCAATATGCATGTTTTGTCTCAAATTTTTGAAAAAATGTAACCATTTTTCGAAAAAGTGGTAAAATATTTGAATTTTCAACGATCGATATCTCGAAAACTAAGCATTTTTAGCAACATTTTTACTTAATATTTTCTCTTTAAAATGCACCATGTATACCCAATATGCATGTTTTGTCTCAATTTTTTTTTAAAAATGCAACCATTTTTCTAAAAAGTGGTAAAATATTTGAAATTTCAATGATCGATATCTCAAAAACTAAGCATTTTTAGCAAAATTTTTACTTAATATTTTCTCTTTAGAATACACCAGTTATACCCAATATGTATGTTTTGTCTCAAATTTTTTAAAAAATGCAACCATTTTTCGAAAAAGTGGTAAAATATTTGAATTTTCAACGATCGATATCTCGAAAACAAAGCATTTTAAGCAACATTTTTACATAACATTTTCTCTTTAGAATGCACCAGTTATACCCAATATGCATGTTTTGTCTCAATTTTTTTTTAAAAATGCAACCATTTTTCTAAAAAGTGGTAAAATATTTGAAATTTCAATGATCGATATCTTAAAAACTAAGCATTTTTAGCAAAATTTTTACTTATTATTTTCTTTTTAGAATGCACCATTTATACCCAATATGCATGTTTTGTCTCAAATTTTTTAACAAATGCAACCATTTTTCGAAAAAGTGGTAAAATATTTGAATTTTCAACGATCGATATCTCGAAAACTAAGCATTTTTAGCAACATTTTTACTTAACATTTTCTCTTTAGAATGCACCAGTTATACCCAATATGCATGTTTTGTCTGAATTTTTTTTTAAAAATGCAACCATTTTTCTAAAAAGTGGTAAAATATTTGAAATTTCAATGATCGATATCTCAAAAACTAAGCATTTTTAGCAAAATTTTTACTTAATATTTTCTCTTTAGAATGCACCAGTTATACCCAATATGCATGTTTTGTCTCAAATTTTTTAAAAAATGCAACCATTTTTCGAAAAAGTGGTAAAATAATTGAATTTTCAACGATCGATATCTCGAAAACTAAGCATTTTTAGCAACATTTTTACATAATATTTTCTCTTTAGAATGCACCAGTTATACCCAATATGCATGTTTTGTCTCAATTTTTTTTAAAAAATGCAACCATTTTTCTAAAAAGTGGTAACCCTGCCAGCATTTCAAAGTTCCATTTCAACCTCATCGTTACCACAGACTCGTAAATGTCACTTCAACCATCATGAAAAGGTACATCAAAAAGTACATGCAAGTAATTTGCCATCCCTACTGTTAAAAAAGCCATTTTTTTTGTGAAACGCCAAGCGTAACCAGCTTGTTATATTTTAATTAAATAAAAACGAAAATAAAGTTCTGAAAACATAGATTATACGCTTAAAATTGTGAAAGGTATATTGGTGAACAATTTGGTGATTTTCCAAATGGAATAAAGTGATTGTTTTTCAGATATTTTACAGACACGCTGCCTCCATGGAATAAAAACACTGGTTGATAGACGCAGCAACATGTAACTCGCTACTTGTAACTCAACATCATCATTAATGCCAAAAATTATGTTAAATGTAATGTGATAGTGGTATAAATGTTATATTTTTATGAATTTGTAAATGTTTAATCAAATTAATAAATATCTAAACAAACGTGTTTTACTCGACCACAATGAATCTTTTACAACTATCTTAAAATGCACTTTTTCTGATTGTTTGGAGGGTCCCTTATTGGCGTCGTTCTAAATTGATCTATAAAGGCACCTAATAATTGCACTCATGCGAAACATTTTTGTAGTAACTTGGCGTGGTACAACTTCTCAATAGTGACGGCGCTTTTCCGACGAGTTTTTGATGTCGTATATGATTGTTTTCGACGTAGTGGGGATTCTCAAAAGAGTCCCCAAATTCAAAAAATGTTGGCAGGGAAAATATTTGAAATTTCAATGATCGATATCTCAAAAACTAAGCATTTTTAGCAAAATTTTTACTTAATATTTTCTCTTTAGAATGCACCAGTTATACCCAATATGCATGTTTTGTCTCAAATTTTTTAAAAAATGTAACCATTTTTCGAAAAAGTGGTAAAATATTTGAATTTTCAACGATCGATATCTCGAAAACTAAGCATTTTTAGCAAAATTTTTACTTAATTTTTTCTCTTTATAATGCACCATATATACCCAATATACATATTTTGTCTCAAGTTTTGAAAAAAATGTAGCCATTTTCGAAAAAGCGGTAAAATATTTAAATTTTCAACGATCAATATCTCGAAAACTAAGCATTCTTAGCAAAATTTTTACTTAATATTTTCTGTTTAGAATGCACCATTTATACCCAATATGCATCTTTTGTCTCAAGTTTTGTAAAAAAAGTGCAACCATTCTTCGCAAGTGCTAAAATATTTAAAATTTCAGCGATCGATATCTCGAAAACTAAGCATTTTTAGCAAAATTTTTACTTAATATTTTCTATTTAGAATGCACCATATATACCCAATATGTATGTTTTGTCTCAAGTTTTGTAAAAAATGCAACCATTTTTCGAAAAGGCGGTAAAATATTTGAATTTTCAACGATCGATATCTCAAAAACTAAGCATTTTTAGCAAAATTTTTACCTAATATTATTTCTTTAGAATGCATCAGTTATACCCAATATGCATGCTTTGTCTCAAATTTTTTAAAAAATGCAACCATTTTTCGAAAAAGTGGTAAAATTTTTGAATTTTCAACGATCGATATCTTAAAAACTAAGCATTTTTAGCAAAATTTTTACTTAATATTTTCTTTTTATAATGCACCAGTTATTCCAAATATGCATGTTTTGTCTTAAATTTTGTAAAAAATGCAACCATTTTTCGAAAAAGCGGTAAAATATTTGAATTTTCAACGATCGATATCTCGAAAACTAAACATTTTTGGCAAAATTTTTACTTAATATTTTCTCTTTAGAATGCACCAGTTATACCCAATATGCACGTTTTGTCTCAATTTTTTTTTTAAAAATGCAACCATTTTTTGAAAAAGTGGTAAAATATTTGAATTTTCAACGATCGATACCTCGAAAACTAAGCATTTTTAGCAAAATTTTTACTTAATATTTTCTCTTTAGAATGCACCAGTTATTCCAAGTATGCATGTTTTGTCTTAAATTTTTTAAAACATGAAACCATTTTTCGAAAAAGTGGTAAAATATTTGAATTTTCAACGATCGATATCTCGAAAACTAAGCATTTTTAGCAACATTTTAACTTTATATTTTCTCTTTAGAATGCACCATATATACCCAATATGCATGTTTTGTCCCAAGTTTTGTTTCAAGTTTCGTAAGATCTAAAATATTTAATTTTTCAACGATCGATATATCGAAAGCTAAACACTTTTAGCAAAATTTTTACTTAATATTTTCTCTTTAGAATGCACTAGTTATTCCAAGTATGCATGTTTCGTCTTAAATTTTGTAAAAAATGCAACCATTTTTCGAAAAAGTGGAAAAATAGTTGAATTTTCAACGATCGATATCTCGAAAACTAAACATTTTTGGCAAAATTTTTACTTAATATTTTCTCTTTAGAATGCACCAGTTATACCCAATATACATGTTTTGTCTCAAGTTTTGTAAAAAGTGCAACCATTCTTCGAAAGTGCTAAAATATTTGAAATTTCAACGATCGATATCTCAAAAACTAAGCATTTTTAGCAAAATTTTTACTTAATATTTTCTCGTTAGAATGCACCAGTTATACCCAATATGCATGTTTTGTCTCAAATTTGTTATAAAATGCAACCATTTTTCGAAAACGTGGTAAATTATTTGAATTTTCAACGATCGATATCTCGAAAACTAAGCATTTTTAGCAACATTTGTACTTAATATTTTCTCTTTAGAATGCACCATATATACTCAATATGCATTTTTTGTCTCAAGTTTTGGAAAAAATGCAACCATTTTTCGAAAAAGTGGTAAAATATTTGAATTTTCAACGATCGATATGTCGAAAACTAAGCATTTTTAGCAAATTTTTTCCTTAATATTTTCTCTTTAGAATGCACCATAAAGTTTTGGAAAAAATGCTGCTATTTTTCTTAAGTGCTAAAATATTTAAATTTTCGAAGATCGATATCTCGAAAACTAAGCATTTTTAGCAAAATTTTTACTTAATATTTTCTTTTTAGAATGCACTAGTTATTCCCAATATGCATGTTTCGTTTTAAATTTGAATTTTCATCGATCGATATCTCGAAAACAAAACATTTTGGGCATACTTTTTATTTAACATTTTCTCTTTAGAATACACTTTATATACACGATATGCACGTTGTATCTTAACTTTTATGAAAAATGCATTCAGTTTTCGAAAAAAAGGTAAAATATTTGAATTCTCAACGATCGAAATCTCGTAAACTAAGCTTTTTGTACAAAATTTTTATTTAACAATTTCTCTTTAAAATACACCATTTATTCCCAATATGCGTGTTTTGTTTGAAATTTTTAAATGTGGCCATTTTTCGAAAAATTTCCTTACTTTGGCACGACAAAATGGAGGAAAACAGCCCACATCCCGGTCTGGTGATTATTTTCGGCTAATGGGTCCACTAAATCTAATTAATGAATAGATGTTCAAAACCATCCTCGTAGGTTGGGAAATGTCGTCACGTTGGAGTTTTGGAGAGGATAACGACCCAAAACTCACATCATGTGTATAAAAAATTGACCTAAATAAATTTAAAAAAATAATGACTATTTTTCATGCTGCTGTAGAGTGCATGGAATAATAATATATTACAGGATGTAATTGCACATTTGACTTTGTATCTATTTAGTTCCATAAAATGGTAAATATTAATGAAATTGATTAAATTTTTAGTTTGATATTTTACAAAAACGGAATCTTGTAACACTCCTTTTTTTATGACATTATATTGCGATGTTTATGGTAGTTTCGATACAGTATAATGTTTTGGTACTGTATAATATGCTGGTACTGTATAATAAACATGTACTGTATAAACAACGGCGTTAGAATTTGAGGAAAAGTGGCAACGCTCGCATGCGGAAAGGATTATTAAAATTGAATTATTGTATTGAATTCAAATGATATTTTGGAAAAGAGTCCATACAACCACAAATACATATCGGAATTGTAAAAGGGTAATAGAATTACAAATTTTTCAAAAATGACCCTGAACTATCACTGTCCCGAAACAATGCGGTGGGTATGTAGATAGTTTGGGGACTGTCCCTGAACAATGCAAATGTCCCCATATGATGCGATACATGAAAAAAATGTCCTCAGACAATGCGATTGACATATATATATATATATATATATATATATATATATATATATATATATATATATATATATATATATATATATATATATATATATATATATATATATATATATATATATATATATATATATATATATATATATATATATATATATATATATATACATATATATAGTATGATCTTTCTTTTAATTGGCCAATAATTATATAAAGCCCCTTCTATAAACCGATCCCCACATTTGGCTCGTCAAGGCTATTGGAGATGCAACGTTCACACGTGCAATGGTAAGCATGCCCGCCTTGCATACACAAGGTCGTGGGTTCTATTCCTGCTTCGACCGAACACCAAAAATTTTTCAGCAGTGGATTATCCCACCTCAGTAATGCTGGTGACATATAGTCTTTAGTAGAAATTTGTAGGTAATTCATGGCGGAGGGTACATAAGATTGCGACCGTATATACTTGTTTAATATTTTCTGTATTTAGTAGTCGTTAATTATGGTTATTATTTTGTTTATTGTTTCTATCATTCAAGTTTTTATGTTTTAAAAATATACCGAAATTAAAAACATTTCGAAAATGGATATAGCCTACGTTGTTCGTTTGTTACAGTTTTTTTTTATTCCTTCGACTCTTCTACAAGCTTTAAGATCAAAAATTTCTCCATCTAGTTAAGTTGAAATAAGTTTTCCAGCCATGATTTAGTGTAGTTGCTCAAACTTCTTATATTTATTTATAAATTGCATATGGAATATTGGACTCTATTTTTTGTTTGGCATTTTTTAGGAAATAAGTCTCAATTTGTATCAAAGAAAAGTTTTTAGTTTTTGTTTTATATCCACTTTGGTACTTTGTTCGAAAACAAAGTTTGTCGTATGAGACAATGGTATAAAGATGATAATCTCTGGTCAAGTAATAAAATATTTGTGGGAATCTTCTCTAGCAAAGAGTAGGAAAGGATTTATTTTGTATACCATATAATAGGTAGAGAATTTGTACCCTACATTCTAAAGGCCGGTACTGTGCTTTAATTTACCGATTACTTTTTTTGAAATACATATAATTATATCCCTGTTAGCTTAGGTTAGGTGGCAGCCCGATGTATCAGGCTCACTTAGACTATTCAGTCCATTGTGATACAACATTGGTGATACCTGTTAAATATTTACGAATTCTAAATGACAAATAATGTGAGCATCAATTGTGTTAAGTTTTCTGTTTTAAATTAAACCATTTTAATAAAGTAACCGTGAAGAGTTCAAAGCGAAAAACTAACATAGTACCAGCCTTAGCTAACATAACACTCCGTATAACGTTCCAGCTTAAAGCCAACATACGAGTAGTTAAACTAACGCTAAATTTAACTTATTTTTATTTTAAAAAAATATTTGTTGGTAGTTTAATTTTATTTTTTTCGAAATTTTCCCCAGCCCAATAAGTATGTCTCAAAACAATTAAAATATCTTTATTTTAAAAATGTCTATCCTTTAGTGTTTAAATTTCGTACTTAATAAAATTATTGATTCATAATCTTTGATATTACGTTAGTATTTTTTAAGTGCGTAGACATATGAATGTGTAAAGTTAACCAATTATAAAAACTCAAAAAGTCGATTTTTTTTTTTAAAGTCGACTTTTCAAAAAGTCGAAATCTTCAAAAGTCGACCTTTTCAAAAGCTTTTGAGAAAGTCGAAAGTTCTCAAAATCCCTAAAATAGGTCGGTCTTTATTTGAAAAAAAGCCGCATCTTTAGCTCCCATTCAATATCCAAATACTTAAAGGATGGTCCAAAACTTTGGTTCCTAATAATCATGGTTTTTAGAGTGTTAGGACATTCTTCAATGCGAAATTTATTAGGAAATGCAGTCTTCTGTAAAATCTTATTCTTGTATTCTTCTACGAGCGCAGTTCGGAAACTTCTTAGCCTAGCACAAAAAGGGCGGTATAAACAGAAAAAAGTTAAGTGTTTTGGAAACTTCCATCTCTGTTATGAACACATGTTAAATTTTGTTTCGATCTCGCATCTCCTTCATATAGAAACATGTGTTGAAAAAAGACGCATCCGCAATTTTTTTACAACGGAAAAATTAGAAATGCGTGTTGTTATTAAATATTTACATAAAAAAAAGGTTTATCGGGACAAGAAATTCATAGTGATATGGTGAATATGTTAGGTGAAAATGCTCCTTCATATGCAACAGTAAAAAATTGGGTTGCTGAATTTAAACGTGGTCGTACAAGCATTGAAGATGAACCACGTAGTGGACGTCCAAAAACAGCAACAACAACAGAAATTGTATCCAAAGAACATGATATGATATTAAATGATCTATGAATAAAAGTGCGTGAAATTGCTAATATCATGGGCATCTCAAATTATCGAGTCCATTTAATTTTGCTTGATGCAAGATGGGTGCCGCATTTGTTAACAGTCGATCAAAAACGCATAAGAATGAACATTTCTCAAGCTTGTTTGGATCGTTTTAAGCCAAATAAAATGGATTTTAAGCGTCGTTTCATAACTGTTGATGAGACATGGATCCACCACTATACTCCAGAGACAAAAGATTAATCCAAACAATGGACTGAAGCTGGAGGAAGTGTCCCAAATAAGGCAAAAATAATTCAATCGGTTGGTAAGGTTATGGCAACGGTTTTTGGGACTTCAAAGGTATTTAATTGATTGACTACCTGCAAAAGGGTAAAACAATAAATTCAGAGTACTATTACAACCTTTTGTATCAATTAAATGTACAAATTCGAGAAAAACGTCCTGGCTTACAACACAAAAAAATAATTTTTCATCAGCGCACAAGAGTGTTTTAACAATGGCTAAAATCAACGAATTAAAATACGAGTTGCTTGACCACCCACCTTATTCTCCTGATTTAGCTCCCAGTGAATTTTATTTGTTCCCAAATCTAAAAAAATCCTTGCTGGCAAGAGTTTTACCTCAAATGAAGATGCAATTACAGTTGTAAACCACTATTTTGAACACCTTGAGGAAAACTATTTTAATCAAGGGATAGAATTGCTAGAAAAGCGTTGGACGAAGTGTATTGAAGTTTCAGGAGATTATATTGAAAAATAAAAATATTTTTGAAAAACTATCTATTCTCTTTCATTGATAGGCTAAGAAGTTTCCGAACCGCCCTCGTATACCACAAATGTTTGAAAACAATAACATATGCAATAATTTTAAAACTTTTTCTATACAGTAAAAGTCTTTTAAATTGATTATGCACAACGATATGCCACAAAAAGTTGGACAATTTTCTAAGATGCATTGCAGTGGTTTGGTATAGTAGTAATCATATTCCTGAACGATAAACAAGGACACATGTGAATTATGCTATTGGAAAGAAACTATAAATTGTCTCCAAAACCCGAACATAATGTAGTTAAATTGGGCAAGTCCAAACGTCCATTTAAAGAAGCTTTGAGACATTCATAAACTTCACCAGCATTACTAAGAGGAGACAAATAGCGCTGAACAAGTTGTTGGTGGTTGATCGAAACTTCTGTGGGATAGCTTCCTACACAGACGAAAATAAGTTTGAGAACCAATACCATTTTTTGGAAAACCAACGACAAAATTTTTTGAAATTTCCTGCAGCAAATTAATAATTTTAATAACCATTATTACAAAAAAGTTGTTAACAATCATTGCCATCAGAAGGCAACAAATAATTTGTGTTCTCAACAACCTAATTTTTAAGTAATTTGTTGAGCACCAAATATTACAAAATATTTGTTGTTGAACGCTACGTTCAACCTTCAACAAATATTTTGCAAAAGTGAGCGAAAATATTTGTATATGGTTTGTTGAACGTCTATTTATGATCTGTAACAAATTTATTGATGTCTTCAACAAAAATGTGATTTGTTTGCGTTTAATAATAAGCAAAAAAAAATTGTTTTTTAACAAGAATATTATTCCCTGTAAACTTCAAGTAAATCGGAGTAGTTTAGATTTTGTTCTATTTGTTTATGAAAGGGACTACCCCTTCCCCGATCAAATATCGAAAAAATTAGGCGTTTGTCGTTCAGAGACAACCTTAAACTTCCCTGAAATTTCCAGAAAATCAAGCAAATTTTCTCCAGGATTCAAAATTTCGGGTTAGAGGAGGTCGCAGAGTTTATTTTTCCCCACCCAAATAAAAAGTGATCCCACCGTGGAAGAAAATGTAGGTTTATTTTAGAAAATTTTAACTAAAATAGTTTTCTAATTACAACATGTTACAAATAAGTTAATACTTTTTGTCAAATTGAAGATAAATTTTTAAAAATAATTAATTTTTTCTGTTGTTTAAGAAAATTTCATATGTTGGAAGAAAAAATTGGATTTAAAAATTGTTAAAATGTCTTTAGCGCTGTACGAAGTTTGAGGCAGGTGCAATTTTAGTGAAATGTACTAATTTGAGAGACTTATAAACTCAATTTAAGCAAACTTCTTCCATTTTAGGAAAATATGAACTATTTTATTTTTTAGTAAAATTGTGCACTATATTTGTATACTACTTTTTTTCTTATTTTTAGTTCACGTCATTAAAGTTAGCAAAAAATTATTCAAATAAGGAACATTTACTCATATTGTGCAAAATTTAACTAAAATCAACTAATCTTCATGAACTAAAATAAACTTCAGTTGCCATTAGAGCCCCTTTTTTCTGCGTGCCCCTTACTTAAAAATTTCAGGTAAAGGGGAAGTCCCCCTCCTAGACAAAATACAGTGACGGATTTTTGTCTTTGTCTACACGAACGAAAAAGACTGTTTTTCATATGTTTGGGTGTAAAAATTATATCTTTCGAACTCAAATTTTTTAACACAAAACTTTTAAGTGCAAGCATATAATGTTCATAAACTAGCATAACATGTTTGGGACGTATATGTTAATATGTTAGAACATATTATGGTTGAGGCATAAAATGTTTGTAAATATAATATGCTTAGATGCAAGCATATATTAATTTAGAAATAGCCTATAAACATATATGTGCTTAGAAAGAGAGACCTAGATAATATGCTGCAAGTAAAATAGTGGAAGTAACCAATTGACGCCTTAAACATATATATCCACACAATGAAAATTTCATTAAAATTTGTTTCTACCAGTGTATGACCTATGGTGGAACATAATATGTTTGAACAATACAAACAATATTTTGTTTGGACCAATCCTGAAAATATATATGCTTGAAGTAAAATGTGTTTGGGGTATATGTTACAGAAGCTATTTTTTTTTTTTGTGAGGGTGTAGTTGCCAACCCCTACCTTTCCCGAAAATGTCAGCAAATCTGAGAACTTTGGTCCAATTTCTAAAAAGCTGGGTAGGGGGAGGTCCCCTTCCGCGACCACATATAAGAAAATTGGGTACCCTATGTTCACCACATGATCACTCTCCAAATTTCAAGTAAATCGGTTCAGTCGTTTCCGAGTTTACCCGGAACATACAAATAAACAAAGAATTTATATGAAGATCTCGTACAACAAACACATTTAAGAAACCAACAAATAAATGCTTTTCTGCATTTACGAGTATTTTTTGACAACAAATATTGCTTTTCTCAGTCTCATGAGTTAGCTCTTTGCTTGCTATAATACACGTGCTATTACTCATTTTGTTCTAACGGTATTCTTCGCATATTCTCAGCGATTTGCGTCACCAGTTTCGTTATTTTTGTTTTCATATCTAACAGGTTGGCTGATAAGTCCCCGGTCTAACAACACATTTTTTTGTCAAAATTCGTTTTTATTATTCAACATAGTTCCCTTCAAGAGCGATACAACGACCTTCCATTTTGGTAGTACTCCTACGGTTTTGTCTCCAAATAGGCCTCAGTTTCGGCAATCACCTCTTCATCGTAGCCAAATTTTTTCCCTGCGAGCATCCTTTTGAGGTCTGAGAACAAGAAAAAGTCGCTGGGGCCAGATCTGGAGAATACGGTGGGTGGGGAAGCAATTCGAAGCCCAATTCATGAATTTTTGCATCGTTCTCAATGACTTGTGCCACGGTGCGTTGTCTTGGTGGAACAACACTTTTTTCTTCTTAATATGGGGCCGTTTTGCCGCGATATCGACCTTCAAACGCTCCAATAGTCACTGTTGATGGTTTTCCCCTTCTCAAGATAATCGATAAAAATTATTCCATGCGCATCCCAACAAACAGAAGCCATTACTTTGCCGGTGGACTTTTGAGTCCTTCCACGCTTCGGACACGGTTCACCGGTCGCTGTCCACTCAGCCGACTGTCGATTGGACTCAGTAGTGTAGTGATGGAGCCATGTTTCATCCATTGTCACATATCGACGGAAAAACTCGGATGTATTACGAGTTAACAGCTGCAAACACCGCTCAGAATCATCAACACGTTGTTGTTTTTGGTCAAAATTTAAGCTCGCTCGGCAACCATTTTGCACAGAGCTTCCGCATATCCAAATATTGATGAATGATATGACCAACACGTTCCTTTTATATCTTTAAGGCCTCTGCTATCTCGATCAACTTCATTTTAAGGTCATTCAAAATCATTTTGTGGATTTTTTTTGATGTTTTCGTCGGTAACCACCTCTTTCGGGCGTCCACTGCGTTCACCGTCCTCCGTGCTGATTTCACCACGCTTGAATTTTGCAAACCAATCAATTATTGTTGATTTCCCTGGGGCAGAGTCCGGAAACTCATTATCAAGCCAAGTTTTTGCTTCCGCCGTATTTTTTCCCTTCAGAAAACAGTATTTTATCAAAACACGAAATTCCTTTATTTCCATTTTTTTCACAATAACAAAAGTTGCTTCGCAAAAGACGCTCTATCTCACAAACTAATTGACTTACAGACTTCAAATTTTGGCACGAATCATTTGAAGGTTGGTACTAAATAAAAATAATATGCATTTAATACTAGCGACTCCATCTATGTGTCAAACCGGGGACTTATCAGCCAAACTGTTATAGCTGTGAACTATTTTCTCAACAAAACAATTTCAGGATGTTTTTACTGTTTTGTCAAGCATCTACTACAAACACATTTCAACAACAAATGCCTTATATTCAATAGACAAATTTGTTGAGCATCAGCAGTTTTTACATACAAATAAAGTTGTTAGTATTTATTTGCGGTTATTTTTTGTGTGTACACAGAAAAAAAATATTTTTTTGTCTTCGATCACAGAAATGATAGTATCAATCACCAAAGTAAATAAAAAATAATTGTTCCAATAAATCATTAATTGATACAAATAATTGCTGTGATTGATTTTTGCTTCAATTAAAACCGTTATTTTTGTTTTTGATCTCAGCTTAAAGCCATGCATTGACTAAACTACAAGTGTAGTTTAACCAAAAGAGGAAAAGTATGCTTGTCAAATTTATTTGGGCAAAGCCCTATAGACTGCAAGATGGTTGGATGTACAACTGTTTCGGAATTACCACATTCCTCATCAGCATCCTCTACTTGCAGCAAAACTATCAACCAATTATCAGAATAAATTCGGGTAATTCACTCAACCCAAAGTGAATTACACTTGAACCTTCCGAAAAAGGGTTTGATAGTCGGCTACTACCTAAACAAATTTGCAAGCATATCTCTTTTCATTCGTCAAACTCAAATCATCGATTTGAATATAGTTGACTGGGTTTGTTTTTGAGCGTGCTTCCTCTATCTTCATTCGTTTTGTTTGTTATTGTTGGCTTCTCTTCAATCGTTATTCTTGTTTTTGATCTCAGCTTAAAGCCATGCATTGACTAAACTACAAGTGTAGTTTAACCAAAAGAGGAAAAGTATGCTTGTCAAATTTATTTGGGCAAAGCCCTATAGTCTGCAATTAAAACCAATTAAATTTTTTATTTAATATTTTTTAAAATTCAATTAAAATTTTAATTGGAAAATTTTTGGTGATATATTTTCTTTGTATCCTACACCGAAAGAATTTTCTTCGTAAAAAGAACGAAAAATTTCGTTAAAAGTACGAAATTTGTCATTGTTTTACAACCAAAGAAACTTTTCATTAAAAGTACGAAATATTTCGTACTTTTTACGAAGAAAAGTTCTTCCAAAATTTTCGTAGTTTGTAAGAAAAAAATTCGTACTTTTTATGAAAAATCTTCGTACTTTTTATGAAACAATTTCGTTCTTTTTATGAAAATGTTTCGTACTTTTTATGAAAAATTTTCGTAGTTTTTCTGAAAAATGTTCGTACTTTTAGAAAAAAAATTATAGTCGAAAGTGCATTTGGTTGTAGTTGCAAGTGTGAAAAATTACATCACTACTTTACATCTTAAGTTTTTGAATAATTTTTAGTTTTATTGCTTCACTTTTATTCATAGCGCGCTATCACCCAAATGAGAAGTAGCATAGACTTGCATAAAAAATAGAATAAAGGAATACACTCAAGCACATTACAAAAGACAATTTAATGCCGCGAACGGAAATTTTACAACTTCAATGAAACTTCTTCGTTATTTCAAAGAAAATGTTTCGTACTTTTTATGAAGAAAATTTAACGCAGAATGTTTCGTAAAATATTCGTAAAAACTTCTTCACAAAATTCATGAAATATGAAGAAAGTTTCGTTAAAAGTACGAACTTTGTACGAAGAAAAGTTAATGTAGAATGTTTCGTAGAAGTTTCGCATATTCGTAAAATGTTCTTCGTAAAATTTACGAAAATGAATGAAAATTTCGTTATTTTAATGAAGAATTCAGGAAGAATAGTTAATGAAGAATTCTGCGTAAAATTAACGAAGAGATTTTTTTCGGTGTAGGGAACCACCGAGGTGTCATAGTTGGCATGGCTTTGCACACAAAGAGTGCAGTTTCGACCAAACACCAAAAAGTTTTTCAGCGTTGGATTATCCCCTCTCAGTAAGGCTAGTGACATTTCTAAGTGTTTCAAAGCTTCTCTAAATGACTTCACCGCAATCTTGAACGCTGTTTGGACTCGGCTATGAAAAGCAGGCCCTTTGTCATAGAGCTACACGTAGAATCCGGCAGCACTCAGTGATAAAAGAGATTTTCCCCACTAGTGGTTCCATAATATAGTGAATGGTCTATTTTAGGCTGCACTGAAAAAAAGCATGCGCGGTTCCAAATTTTTTGTCTTTACTTTAACAATTTTGATATTGATTCCGAGCCAAAGAAGCGGAGAATACAAGTAAGGATACTTTTAAGAGACAATTCTCTTTTAAATTTGAGATTTGTGTATTTGCTTACAGCAAGCAAATTTTGATTTTTCGATTTTTCCGATTTTTTTCTTCATATGCTATCAAACTCCTTTAAAAAGTAGTTAACGACAACTTTATTTTCCAAATTTTTCTGAATTATTTTTTGGACAAGGAAAAAACTTTATATTAGAGAAATGCGTCTTCTATGCTAAGCAAAATTTGCATTCGTATTTTAACGCATGAAATCTTTGGCCTCACAACAATATTTTTTCAGTGTTAAATTTCGAACTACCGCTAACCTAAACTAAAATCTTTAGAATATCCATGAACGTCCTTTATATTTCATTCCTTAACCCTAAAATGTTATCATATTATAAACATAAATTTGAATCTCACACCATATGTTTCATTTCACTTGAGTATCTTAGCCATTGTCAACTAAAAAGAGCTATTTTTATGCATTTCCTTTCTAATCAAATTATTTGATGATGCAGTGCATTAATTTCACTTGTCTACCAGCTAAGAGACATACATGTCTCCCAGAAACTTTCATAATCGTTGACATCCCATAATGATAGTTTCTACATACAAAGCTCGAAATCTTCTTAAATGCACTTTTGGTCTTATGTGCTGCATTCATGCATAAATTCCACAGTTCAGCACTATTCCATTGGCCATCCCATTTGAATCCCAAAAATTTCGTCCATAAACTAACCCAAAGAGACAGAGATATAATAATTCCCTTGTTATCTGCATTCAGTTGCATTGAAATGTGGACAAATTTTAAGAAGAAGCAGTTTTGTTGGAATCGTTCAGTTGGTCTATGAAGATTTCGGTTCGGCAACACTTTACAGAATTACATTCAGACTATTCACATTAAAATAATGTAAAAATATGCAAACTAATTTTTGCGAATAGCAGTAGATAAGCACAGCAACGAGGGCCCTTTAATGGGCAAGGGAGTTGCGAAGCAAGGGTTTGCTAGATGCGATGGGGAATATAGTGAAACTATCATAATATTGCTACTTGCGTTAGTTGTTGCTTGGACTAAACGCATTAAGAGGATGAAGGAAGAAAAATTTTTGCATTCGAGTGCACTTGAAATGATTAACTTTATTGTTTTGGCCACAATCTAGGCTGGCCAAATCGTACTTTAGCTAATGATTGTCTGGGCAGAAGAAATGCTGAAATGTATAAAATCATCCATTTTAATGTGATGGTTTATTAAAGAATAAATTTATGAGCTGCAAAGGAAATGTAAAAAATAAACATATTCTGGAAAGCCTGAATTGTCAAGTTTAATTTAAGGTTTCCTTAGAAAATATTATTGTTGAGGCTTATAATTCGGATTTCCTTTAGAAAATCATATTTGTCTATATGGGTATTATAGTATATACCCAGCAAAAAAAGCGTCGGCAAAAAAGTAATGAAAATGTTCTTTTTAGATTCCGAAGTGGTGTAAAATTGACGCAGAAGCGATGAATTTAACATGGGCTTGTCATAGGACGGAAGTCCTCCATTTCAACAGCCGTTGCACTGAATTTGTATCACTTCTTTAGGACTTGTTCTTTGTAAATAATTTGTCTGACGTCCTCCTATACGACCAGATTTCGGCTCCTTGTTTCTCGAAACACGACCTTATATTCCTGTCTTATAATCTTGAATTACAGAAGGATCAGATCGAATACACGTACCGTGATTTTCGTAATTTGAATTATATTGGACTGCAGGATATGTTTGGACAAATAGATTGGCATGACATGTATGGACTCATATCTGTTGACCAGCAATTCGATTTTTTGCGAAATGCTATATGTGATCTATATAACGCAACTGCACCTATTAAGAGGATCAAAGTGAAATCAGGTACTAAACCATGGTTTAACGACACGATTAAGACTGCTATTAGGGAAAGGGATATTGCATACTCACGATGGAAGCGCTTTAGATTACCACATCTTCTAGAGGAGTATCGATCGGCGCGGAGAATAGCGAACAGAAATATCAATGCGGCGAAGACTGAATATTACACCCAGAAAAAAGTGACCTCTTCTTTAAGTTAAAATGAACTTATTGTGAAGAAAATTGAACTTCGTATAGCGCCAAAGGCATTTTTATTTGTTTGAACGATATGATTTTCGTAGAAATTAGGTAGAATGCTTTCCATATATTAGTTAACATTTTCCTATATTTATGTACCACTATACTACAGAATGAAAAAATTTAACTGAATTGAATTCATATATGGAATGATTTTATTGAACTTTTTTCATTCATTTGGATAAATCTTACATATTTGTGGTAAACCTTTTACTTCAAAATTATGACTGTTTATCTTCGTTTTTAAATAGAATTTTATTTATTTAATTTTTTCTTCAATAAAAGACAGGTTTTATTAATATATTAAATATATTTATTTAGAATCAACAGCATCGACTGGCCTTGAAATATTAAAACACATTTTTTCTTCTTCTAGTACCTTTCACTTTGAATAAATTGCTGCCTAGCAATTTTGTCCACCTTTTTACAATTTCAATACCTACAAATATAAACAAAAAATCCTAAACCAATTTTTTCACAAAAGGTTAGCGTCACTGAATATTACCTGATAATCGAAGATTCCAAAATGTAATCGAATGAAGGGGTTGTTATTCTGCTGGTGTTTTCTTTTTTTATAAACCAATTTTCAGAAAACGAAAATTTTTCTCACTAATTTAAAATAACAAACATTTTATATATTTTATTTGTTTTTTATTACATTATATTTATTTTTTTTTAACAATCTCTCCGTATACCATAACAAAGCGATTCCAACTAAAAACAACCCACGCGCAAACATATCGATGACAGGTATCGATTACAGGTAGATAAAAGAAATGTAGGAAATTTTCCTATATTCTAATAAGTGTGTTTCCTTAAGTTTTGAAAGGATTGTATACTTCATAGTAGGAATATAAATAAATAAAATAAATAAATAAATTTATTATTTTATACGAAACTTTACTAAATTTGAGGAAACTTGGTTTTAGTTCGGGTTTTGTTTATTTTTACGAATGCTTTGTTGTCAGTGAATAAAATTTTCTTGTTCAGTAGTAAATTCTTATACCCAGCAAAGAAAACAGTATTAGTAAAATTACATGCCTTATTCTAGTTAATGAACTATTCCTAATTGCTTTCAGTATAGGATTTTTTTACTGAAACAAGTAAATTTTATTATTTGACACAAAAATTTAACTGAATGGAAATAAAATGGCTAAACTAAATTGATGAACATTTTTTCCTTTAATTTCGAAGACACTTTTTTCTGGGTGTACTCTATGCGTTTCAATTCTGCTTTAGATTCCAGGGAAAAATGGAGAATTATACATGATATTGGCGTTGGGAAGTCTAGGTCATCGGGCGGTTATCAAGGTGATCCAAATGACTTGAACGAGATGTTTACTAATATCCCTGCCCCTCCGACGGACACATCCTTCTATGACACGGATGACGGCATAGGAGGAATCTTATCTGAGAGGAACGATTTCGAGTTCAGGTGCGTTACCCAAGATGAGGTCATAGAGAGTTTTTTCATGGTTAAGTCGAATGCTATTGGCCTGGATGGAATGGACCCCAGGTTTATACGAATACTGCTCCCTCAACTTATACCTCTTTTCACCTACTTATTTAACACAATTCTGACCTCCAGTACTTATCCCACGATATGGAAGCATGCAAAGATTATTCCTATACCGAAATCTAATTCAGAGTCACGACCCATTGCTATTTTGTGTTATGTTTCTAAGGTGTTCGAAAAGATTTTACATAAGCAGATGTATGGTTATCTTCTTCGCGGTAACTTGTTATCTGAAAGGCAGTCTGGTTTCCGAAGAGATCATAGTTGTGTGAGTGCACTGATCGAAGTATCGGAGTCAATTAGGAGAAATATTGATGAGAACCATGTTAGTTTTCTTGTACTCTTAGATCACTCAAAGGCTTTCGATACTGTTGATCACAAAATGTTATGTCTAAAACTTCAAAGATTTTTCAATTTCTCACCTACTGCTACCTCTTTCATAACTTCCTATCTTAACAATCGGTTACAGACGGTTTACACCAGAAATACTTATTCATTGCCATTACCAGTTACGAAAGGGGTTCCACAGGGATCTATAATTGGACCTCTATTATTTTGCATGTACGCAAATGACCTCCCTCTAGAAATTGTCCATAGTCAGATACTTATGTATGCAGACGACATACAAATCTTTTTAAGTAGTCCGGTAGGTGATACTAGTGAGTGTTTGGGGAAACTTAACCACGACCTTGATCGTGTGTTTCGATGGGCAACAGCAAATGGTCTGCTACTAAATCCACAAAAGTCTAAATGTTTGATTATATACAAAAATAGAAGGTTCTCTTTGTCTAATGCTGACATTATGTTGAATGGTCAAAAAATCGATGTAGTCACTAGTGCTAAGAATCTTGGAGTAGTATTCAATAGCACATTGAGTTGGTCAAGTCATGTAAACACAGCCGTTGGACAAACATATGCAAAACTACGTGCTTTATGGGTTACTCATTCCTACACACCAGTCAATATTCGACTTCTCCTGGCGAAAAGTCTTTTGTTACCGGGTTTAATTTACGGATCTGAACTCTTTGCGAATTGTGACTCCGTGAGCAAAAATAGACTTAACGTGGCATTCAATAGTATAGTTCGTTATGTGTATGGGTTACGCAGGACCGATCATGTTTCGCATGTTACAAACTCCCTCTTTGGCTTTAGTTTTAATACCCTGCTTAATGTCAAGTCGTTAGTATTTCTACATAAATTGATTTACAAACGGAAACCCAGCTATCTCTATGATAAAATTCGGTTTACCAGATCTGATAGAAATAGGAATATAATACCCTTTATAAGGACAAGTCTTTTACCAGAATGGCAGTTCTTTATTGGTACAATACGTCTCTGGAACACTCTACCACCCGATATACAATGCATCAGCAACGCATCATCTTTTAAGAAGAGTATTCAAAATTTATTTCAAAATTAGAATATTTATCATTAAAAATTTGCTTGTATATATAATATAGTATCACAATTTCAATTTCAAGCATCAACAATACAATGCAATTGAATATTAAAAGTAATTTCTATATATATATTTTTTTCAATTATTATTAATACAATTTTTATATATTCTAATTTTAATTTATTTTCTTTTTATCTTTAAATTTAATTATTGTACTTATTATTAATCGGAGATGTTTTAACATTTATAATCCTGCACTGTAATTATAAGATTTTAATCTTGTTGTGTAGGTACTCAAAAAAATGAAAATGAAAAAAAAAAAAGTGTGTTCAATGTTTTGGATGTAAATTAAAAAATTCTGTAATATTTTGTCAAATAATCACAATTTTTTCAAATTGGATTTAGCATTTTTGTCGACAAAATTTAAATGATTTGTACCATTTTATGAATTCTTACTCTGTCTATAACCTACTTGAAACAAAAAAAAGTTAAAATTATCCATTAAAAATATGAAAAAAACCAAGTTATAAAAAATGTAATTAAAAGAACTTCCAGGGTAGTTAAAATAAAGAACATCATTGGGAGTGCATATTCTGGAAGTGCTTTTAAATTTGTGCCTTTGGAAGAACTTCCAAATTTTTTTGCTGGGTATATACAAATATGATATTATTAAAAATTTGTGAAATTTAAATTTTCTTGTCTAAAGACAAAATCTATTAGCTTAAATATATGTTAGTTCTCCTATGGTCAAGACTAATTCAGCGTAGCTGAATGTTTATTGGCATCAAAATGTTGTTCAGGAAATTTACTCAAGTGCAATGGATGAATATAAACCTTAATTTATCTTTATGAAAGTTAATTGCCAACTTTCATAAAAATCTGACGTACATTTTTTGTATATTTGTTAAAAATTTTTAAGACTAACTAAAAATTATCAAAAATCGTAACAACGAAGTTTTATTAAAAGTCGTGCTAAAAATATCATGTGTGAGTAATAATTTTCCATCGTGTGTGAGAAAATTATTACTCACGTACATACCTCTAGCGTGACTAAAAAATTTCGTTCGCTGATAGCTCCAATTCTAATTTTTGTAGTAGAATATATTTTAGTTGGCAACACTTCCATTAAGAAAATATTAAAAAACCTATTGCATAGTTTCAGGCATCGTTTTTATCTAATTTACCATTATGAATCAGGGATGGAAAATACAATTTTTAAGAAAGTACAAAAAAGGTATTGTTTGAGCGAAAAAGTACTTTTTACTAAATTTCAACAAAAAATTCTTTGGAAAATTATTTTCGAGAGCTCCTTTAGACTGAATTTTAGTGAAAATAAAATTTTGTTTGTCAACTCCTCAATTTTAAATATTTTTTTTAGTTTTATATCCGTTTACAAAGACTACCGTAGTAATGTAACCACGGTTGCAGTTGGTAGAATTCTACTGTTTGTGGATTGGTAGAAGTCAGGGTACTTTATAAGTTTTTTGTAGATAAATAACAAAATGACAAAATTTTCTTTATAGAAATTAAATTTTGCAAAAATTTTCTATAGAAATAAAATTTTGACAAAATTTGCAAAGAAATAAAATTTTGACAAAATTTTCTATACAAATAAAATTTTGACAAAATTTTCTTTATAGAAATAAAATTTTGACAAAATTTTCTATAGAAATAAAATTTTGCAAAAATTTTGTATAGAAATAAAATTTTGCAAAAATTTTGTATAGAAATAAAACTTTGACAAAATTTGCTATAGAAATAAAATTTTGACAAAATTTTCTATAGAAATAAAATTTTGACAAAATTTTCTATAGAAATAAAATTTTGACAAAATTTTCTATAGAAATAAAATTTTCACAAAATTTTCTATAGAAAAAAATTTAGACAAAACTTTTTGAAGAAAAATTTCTATAGAAATAAAATTTTGAAAAAAAAAAATTACAGAAACAAAATATTGACAAAATTTTCTATAGAAATAAAATTTTACAAAAATTTTCTATAGAAATAAAACTTTGACAAAATTTGCTATAGAAATAAAATTTTGACAAAATTTTCTATAGAAATAAAATTTTGACAAAATTTTCTATAGAAATAAGATTTTGACAAAATTTTCTATAGAAATAAAATTTTGACAAAATTTTCTATAGAAATAACATTTTGACAAAATTTTTTGAAGAAATAATTTTTTGCGAAATAATATTTTTTTGGTACGATTTTCTCCGTGAATGTAATGGTTCGCATTATTTTAGTACTCGATCGATAGCTTCTCATCTAGAAAGTATTCTTGTGGAAGCGTAATATAGAAACACATGCTTTTTCGACTAAAACATTCTTGAAATTCAATAAAATCGTGTTTTTGACTATGACTTTTACTGTTTTATCTGTTTTGCCAAATTTGTAAAAGACTATTAGCAAATAAGTTTGTTAAACCTTTCTCAAAGTATTAAAATATTTTGTCTAAACTATTGTACCATAAATCTGATATCGACTCAAAAATTTCTAAACAAAAGGTACTAAATCATTCGCGGGAGTACTACGGTACTGAACAGGGTGAATAAGTATTGAAAAAAGTACTATAGTACTGCATTTTCCATCCCTGTTATGAATCAGTTATACGCTTTTATGGGGGTTCGTTGCCACTCGATTCAAAACTAATCTACCAAAATTTGAAGAAAATTTCAAATAAAAAAATAAGTAAAGCCTAAAGTCGGGTGGGACCGACTATATTAAACCTTCACTTTGTAGATCTTTATTTCTGATAACATCTAAAATCCTTTATATTTGTGGGTGCTATATATAAAGGAATATGTTCCCATACACCCTCAAAAAAATCGCTTCTTTAACATATGTTCCAAACATATTTTGCAGGAAGCACATATATTATTGGATACTGCCGAAACATTAATATGTTTGTTTTATGTGAACATATTATATGTTTGGAAGCATTTTGAGCCCAAAAATATTATATGCTTGGAAGAATTTTTCCCAAAGACGGTTGTGCTCAATGCCTAACATACTCGTAATTTTCACTTCCACGAAATATTTTAGTTCTTGGCACCTTTTTCTGTAATACAAATAATGTTGAAGAAATTATTCACTTTTATAAATTTTTTAAATTTTACCTTTCGCCTGCACGGAGATTCGAACCGAGGACCATACAGTCGGTAAGCCAACACACTTTCCACTGGGCTACGTAGCTGTTATAGTCACCAGTAGACAATTATCGTTATAAGATAAATTTATATAGCATAGTTTGCAGCGCCCATGAGCCCATGCAAACATAACATTATTTAACAGAAACAGACATTTGTTGGCCACGTGCAGCAGTGGTTAGCATGTCTGCCGTGCATGTAAAGGGTCGTGGGTTCAATCTATGCTCCGACCGAACAACAATTTTTTTTTGTAATTTATATATTTATATATTACTATATTAAATTTTTACAATAAAACTTCGAAATGTGCGTTATTAAAGATTTACAGTCAGAATAGAACAATGCGTGAACTATTTTTTACTAGCATTTGACACCATTTTAAATGCATATTAAGTTATAATGATACAAGTTATAATACAATTTGCCAAAAAAATTATGTTATTCTGCTTGTAGAGTTTTTTAATTCAAATTAAATAATATTTAGACTTAAGCATATCAAATTTTTGGCGAAGCCTTGCTAACATGCCAAGCGCATAGCCAACACAAATGAACTCATAAAACAGTTTTCCGAAACAACATACAAGCACTTTCACAGAAATTGCTCTCTTTTGAATCTCTCGCTGTGTTATGTTGTTATCTTTCGTCAACCCTCTTGGTTTCCATCTCTATTTCTTTCTCTATACTCTCTCTCTGGTGCTCCCTGAATAAAATATCACAACATATATATGTTTACTCTAAATTTGTAAATTTATATATGTTTACATTCACACATATTATTTTTATGAAACATTCTTGTCCCAAACATAATATATTCTAACATATTAACATATGTGTCCCAAACATTTAATGCTAGTTTAGGAACATTACATTTTTGCACTTAAATATATTGTGTTTAAAAAATTGTGCCGAAACACATTTTGTTTATATCGGAACATATGAAAAACATATTTTTTTAACAGTGTATACATACATTTAAATCGGAACCGATTGGGAAAAAAATATTTTAGACTTCTTAGATAATCTCCAGAATTCATATTTAGATCAGCTAATACCCTGCACACAGAGAAAATATTGGTTGAAAATCGATTTTTGTAATGAAAATTTATTAAGTTTATTTATTTATTTTATTTGGCGCTTATTATTATGGATTTTTATTTGTAATACAAGTCAAATAGTTGTCTGAACTAAATGTCTCTCTTTTGAAAATTTTTGATCGAATTCGATACGCACAACCACCCTTATAAACCCTTCATAACTCTAATTTAGTATACAGCACTTTCAATTGATATTCACAGCCGAATTCCTTTGGACATATTTTTAAAAGTCAATAATGTTATTACCAATTATTCAATGTTGAAGGAAACCGTTTTTTATAATTTAAAATAAAAACCACTGAAAACGGAAATACTTTCAGTCGTTTCTAAGTCTATTTGACTCCTCGATGGACTGGCTCTCAAAGGTTTTTACGAACAACAGGATACTCAAGGCACGAGTCAAATGAAAATCGAGTTACATATATTAAGTTTTAGATGTGGAATAATTTTATTGTCTTAAAAGGTGAGTATTAAGTTCGAGTTTAGCCGCTAATTTTCACTAAAGTGAAAACTAAATCAGTAAAAAAGTTATAAAATTGTACATATTTGTTGCAGATTTCATTATAACTTGATGGCTAATATCCCAAAGCAACTTTTCACAAAGTTTGTATTCCTTAAAATGGATTACTAAAGAAAAGTAATCGTGAAAAAATTACGATTTTAGCGGCTAAACTTTAACTTAATACCCACCTAAAGGGCAAAAGTTTAAACCGTGTAACGACCGTAATGCAGCTCTAATGGAAAAATCCACCTCCACGTCTGGCTTTTATGTATGAAGCCCCAAAGGAAGTGACCATGGCGAGTAGATTCGTATTTATTTTTTAAAATTTCACACTAATTTTCTGACTTAATTTGTAGTGTTTTTAGACTGGCTGCCACCTAACCTAACCATCGGTCGATAGATGGTAGACGTATAGGAAAATTTTATTCATGTTTACAAGCGGTTTTACAAGGAAATGTGGGTATTTGCTCAAAGTGCACACTGAAAAAAATATTGTCGTGATGTCAAAGATTTCGTTTCTTTAAAATACGAATGCAAATTTTGCTTAGCATAGAAGACACATTTCTCTAATATAAAGTTTTTTTCCTTGTCCAAAAGTCGATAAATTTTTCAATGAAGTCGTATTGTCCTTATAATTAAGTGATTTGAATTAAAAATGGGTATCATAACATGAAAGAAAAAATGTTTGGGCTAAGGTCAACTTGTCTTTAACAATTCAGAAATATTCTTTAAATTTAATGAAATTGTCTTTAAATTAGTTGTCTATTTGTATCTTGACTACAAAGCAAAAAATCGTTCAAATATAGAACATGTTTTTCAAAACTTTATTTTAAAGAAGTTTTTTACATGAAACATAGCATAATTTCTATTGGAAGTCGAGTCTTAATTTGGAAAATAAAGTTGTCGTTAACTCGTTTTTAAAGGACTTTGATAGCATATGAAGAAAAAAAAGATGAGAAAGCGAAAAATTAAAATTTGCTTCCTAGAAGCAAATACACAAAACCCAAATTTAAAAGAGAACTGTGTCTTAAAAGTATCCTTACTTGTATTCTCCGCTTCTTTGGCTCGGAATCAATACCAAATTTTTTAAAGTAAAGACAAAATCTTTGGAACCGGACATGCTTCTTTTTCAGTGCAGGAACAAATTTAGGCATTTATGCATATGGGGAATATATTTTGCCTAAATTTGAGCCGATTTTGGTATGCATTGTTACAATGTTACCTGTACACTCTGTGAAAAAATTCATGTTATTCGGAGTGAAATTATAACTTTTTGTGGGCATACGATATGGGAGAGCTATATCTATATATAGATATGGGAGCTATATCTACATATCGCGCAAAATATATATATGGGAGATATATCTAAATCTAAACCGATTTCTTCCAGATTCAATAGGGTTCTATACAGACGGACATGGCTAGTAGAGATGTGCGCGTGACTGAAATTTCACTCACATTCACAAAACAAAATGTTTATTCACGCACGCCCACGTAAGTTATTGCCAAAGACACCATGTGCCTATTTCGTCTCATTCTGGATTTTGCAAACATACGTCCTAACTTAAAATTCCCTATTCCACAGTGTGGTGCAGGGTATAAAAATTTGATTTTGCAGTTTTTGATTTCTATAAAAAAATTGTCAACTATTCCAAAGATTTTGTCTTCACCCTAATGATTTTGGTTTTGATTCCGAGCCAAAGACAATTTAATTAATTTTGAACAATTTGTCAGAATTGTTGAAGCCAGTTGATATTGTTCAAACAAAATTTTCTTCCATTTAAAATACTCATTTTTAAGTCGAATCACTTATTATAAGGAAAAAACGGCATCATTAAAATGTTTATTGAATTTTGGTCAAAGAAAAATACTTAAGGACAAGAAATCTTTGGCATTTTTTTCTCAGTGTATCAGTATATCAAATACACTTATCATATGTCTCAATGTGTTAAAATCTCCATTTCAAAATGAGTTAACTAAATTCGTCCAAATACAAAATTACCGTTGGATCCTCATCTATGAAACATAATATTTAGTATTTTTTGGCTTACACGAAAATGCTTGTTTTCGCGAAACACAATGTTCAGAAATTCAGTGCTCTTCCGAATCTAACATTTTCCTTTAGAGTAAAGTCGTGTGCATTTTGGAACTTGTAAGACTCGCTTTTCAATACAGTGTATAACTTTTGGCGGAATACTTCCAGTTCTTATAAGTCATTTGATTTTTTTTTTATTTCGAACGGTCCCAACGCCCACTTTCCCGCCCTTTCCGTCCGTGAGGGCCTCGTCCCCATGTCATAGGGACAGCGTACACACCATAATCCGGACCATGGCGGGGTGGAGGCAGAGGGATTTGACCAGCTACAGAGAAGGACTCATCAGCCGGATAAATTACAAAACAAGACAAAATATTAGGTCATACAATAAAAAAAATGTATTAGTTATCCAAATATGCTAAAATTCTGGACTTCACCATATCAATACTTAAATTAGTGTCAACTAAATGATAGATTGGATTCAAATTAATGCACATTTATCCTAATCCTAGATATCAATTCAGAGCATGGCATATCACCACAAACTAGCTTATACATCATCATGGAGCCCAAAATCGTCCGTCGGCTCCTAAGAGTAGGCAAATGAATCAGCCTCAATCTAGAAGTGTAAGCAGGAAGAACAAAATCACAATTCCAATGAAGATTTCTCAGAGCGAACAACAAGAACTGCTTTTGAACCGATTCTATCTTATCAATGTAAACATCATACTGAGGATCCCACACAATAGAAACATACTCCAGAATAGGTCTAACAAGGGTAGTAAAAAGCCTCTTGTTAACATAAGGGTCCGAAAACTCCTTCGCCCAACGCTTTATGAATCCTAGAACCCCAGATGCCTTACTCACCATCAAATTAATGTGATCATTAAAATTAAGCATACGATCTATAACAATGCCAAGATCAACAAAAGAATAAACCTCCTCCAATAACGTGTCCGAACATCAATAGGCCTAGACCTGAAGAAACGCATATTTAAACTTGCATTTTTTCAAGTTCAAATCCATGACATTTACCCTACACCTATCGCCAAAGCTATCCAAATCATCCTGTAATAAATGCACTCGACCAGAATTATCGAACGAGGAGAATAACTTAACATCATCAACACACATCAAAACCCTAGAGTAAACTACGGACTGAGGTAAATCATTTATAAATAACAAAAATAAGACAGGCCCCAAATGACTACCCTGAGGCACACCTGATGGGACATCAAAGCACCTCGAATAGGAATCACCAAAAGACTCAATCTGCGTGCGGCACTCAAGATACGACGAAATCCAAGCTAAAAGTGCACTGGCTAATCCAATCATATCCAGCTTATACAACAACAACTTATGATTCACCCGGTCAAAAGCCTTACTAAAATCCGTATAAATAACATGTGTCTGATTCCCAACAATAAACTGATTAATAACATGAGAAGTAAATTCCACCAAGTTCGTAGTAGTCGGTAGGCCCTTACGAAAAACATGCTGGCAAGGATCCAGTATCGAAGAAATGCTATGCGACAAAACATCCGTCACCATCTTCTCAAAAACCTTGGGAATAGCACTCAATCTTGCTATCCCCTTTTAAACATCAAAGGGGCTCCCTGACTTATAAAGTGGTACGACAAAAGAAATTCTCCATCTTAGAGGCAAATAACCGAATTTCAATGAGCTACTAAATAACATCGACAATGGAGCAGAGAGACATTCGGAGCAAAACTTCAGAATTATCCCAGGCATGCCATCTGGACCACCACTGGTGGACGCCTTACCCAGTGGACCACCACTAGTGGACACAGAGACACCCATAAAAGTCAACACCCTCCGGATCTAGTCTAGGACTTATGTTTCATCCTAATGAGCTATCAATAAATCAAATATCACATAGCCATCATTTCATACAATTTTTCGTCGCGTATTATGTTTTAATATAAATCTGCTCCGCATTTGTCTTCTAATAATTTGCGATCTCAATACACACTGAAGAAATGCTACCACTACGGTTGCTAGATGGTAACCACATCGATTAATTTGACTTCTCAAAGGACAATACCGCTAAGACCCAAATGTACATTCACTATTCACTTTAATGCCAATAATTCCGACTCATCGCCAACCAAAAGTTTCAAATTTCGATTAATTTACGTAGCATTGATTTCCCACAGATTCGCTATCTATGGTGTGATACATGAAAAAGTGTGGTCATTTGCTTAGAATAGTCTTCATAGTAGAGATGTGTGTGTGAGTTATGGAAATTGCTAGCATAATTGACGACTTCAATTCTGTGTGATATTTCAAATTCTTATCGCCAACACACTTACTCCCCATACACATACATATCAAGAAAGAAATTTATTAACACATGAAGAGGATGTGTCATAAGATTTGCAAGTAAATGAAACATTCACTATGTTCGGTAGCTGCTCAGTCGTACCGTTATCATAATGGTTTGGAGATAATGGTTTGGAGAACATGTTCCATGTTCAGGTCCACAAATAACATTTTGCTCTTAAAACATGTTTGGGGTGATCAAATTTCTTCCTGGATTCAGTGTTTCTCACTTTTGTCACAGAGCTATACCACCAGCTTAGCCAACAAGGAAAGTATCGTCTAACATGGATATCTTCAATATTTCGTCACATGTAACATTCCAGAGAACCGGCCCACCTTTGTGCGCCAAATCTGGTTATTTGTATTATTCTTGGGACTTCTAATATCGACATGGAAATTAAAATATGGGGGTCGCTTATATGGGGGCTATATAGAATTATGAATTTGATATGGACCAATTTTGAGTGATTGGGGATCGATTTATCTGAGGGCTATGGACTATAGACCGATATGGACCTAATTAGGCATGGTTGTTAACGGCCATATACAAGCACAATGTACCAAATTTCAACTGACTCAGATGAAATTTGCTCCTCCAAGAGGCCCCAAAACTAAATCTTGGGATCGGTTCATATGGGGGCTATATATGATTATGGACTGATAGGGACCACTTTTGGCATGGTTGTTAAATATCATATACTACCACCACGTACCAAATTTCAACCAGATTGGATGAATTTTGCTTCTCCAAAAGGCACCGGAGGTCAAATCTGGGGATCGGTTTATATGGGGGCTATATATAATTATGGACTGATATGAACCAATTCCTGCATGGTTGTTGGATACCATATACTAACATCACGTACCAAATTTCACCCGAATCGGATGGATTTTGCTCTTCCAAGGGGCTCCGGAGGGCAAATCTGGGGATCGGTTTATATGGGGGCTATATATAATTATGGACTGATATGAACCAATTCCTGCATGGTTGTTGGATACCATATACTAACATCACGTACCAAATTTCAACCGAATCGGACGAATTTTTCTCTTCCAAGGGGCTCCGGAGGTCAAATCTGGGGATCGGTTTATATGGGGGCTATATATAATTACTGACCGATTTCGACCAATTTATGCATGGATATTTGAGGCCATATATTAACACCACGTACCAAATTTCAACTGAATCAGATGAGTTTTGGTGTTCCAAGAGGCTCCGGAGGTCAAATATGGTGATCGGTTTATATGGGGGCTAAATATAATTATGAACAGATGTGGACCAATTTTTGCATGGTTGCAAATTTCAACTGACTCGGATGAAATTTGCTCCTCCAAGAGGCTCCAAAACTAAATCTCGGGATCGGTTTATATGGGGGCTAAATATGATTATGGGCTGATATGGACCACTTTTGGCATGGTTGTTAAATATCATATACTACCACCTCGTACCAAATTTCAACCAGATCGGATGAATTTTGCTCTTCGAAGGGGGAGGTCAAATCCGAGGATCGGTTTATATGGGGGCTATATATAATAATGGACTGTTATGAACCAATTCCTGCATGATTGTTGGATACCATATATTAACATCACGTACCAAATTTCAACCGAATCGGATGAATTTTGTTCTTCCAAGGGGGAGGTCAAATCTGGGGATCGGTTTATATGGGGGCTATATATAATTATGAACCGATGTAGACCAATTTTTGCATGGTTGTTAGAGACCATATACTAACAGCATGTACCAAATTTCAGCCGGATCGGATGGAATTTGCTTCTCTTAGAGGCTCCGCAAACCAAATCGGGGGATCGGTTTATATGGGGGCTATATATAATTATAGACCGATGTGGACCAATTTTTGCATGGTTGTTAGAGACCATATACTAAAACCATGTACCAAATTTCAGCCGGATCGGATGAAATTTGTTTCTCTTAGAGCAATCGCAAACCAAATTTGGGGGTCCGTTTATATAGGGGCTATACGCAGACCGATATGGCCCATTTTCAATGCCGTCCGACCTACATCAATAACAACTACTTGTGCCAAGTTTCAAGTCGATAGCTTGTTTCGTTCGGAAGTTAGCGTGATTTCAACAGACGGACGGACATGCTCAGATCGACTCAGAATTTCACCACGACCCAGAATATATATACTTTATGGGGTCTTAGAGCAATATTTCGATGTGTTACAAACGGAATGACAAAGTTAATATACCCCCATCCTATGGTAGAGGGTATAATAATTAATTTCTTCAATATTCAACTGAAGTGTCCATTTACTAAGATTTTGTCAATGTGTAAAATATGGTAAAATAGTTTTCAAAAGATTCAATTCATTTTAGCAATATTTCTGTTGTATGGTTCGTTTTCACTTAGAGTATAATTGCACTTTTTGCGGACTATGTCCAGAGTATATGTGTGCTCCTAAGTCCATCTCATATATATACAATTTGAGAAGAAAAGAAATATGTTCATCTCCATCTCCTTATCTTTGTTGAGTTTCTAGGATGAAAAACTAACCATAAATTATAAAGATGAATTCTATACAAAATTGTATTCAATTTTCTTTAGAGTTACTTGAACGGAAGCTATAGTAAAAATGTTGCAAAAAAAAAAAACGTTATATCAAATCCCTTTATCATTGGTCACATTTACGAAAACATGAATAATCTTCATCGGGCATAAGACATAGTACCAGACTATGATTATGAATTTATGGCAAGTAAGTGAGTAAGGGGAAACCCATATTGCCTTAATCCAATAAACTGATTGAAAATCCACAAAGTACAATGAACGAGACACAATGTATATGCGTTTTTGGCCAATGGGGCATATGATCCTCTAAAACTCTGTCAATGGATGTTTGTGAGATTCCCTTATATCACATATAATCCTTCTCATTCAACGATTTTGGGGACAATAGTGACCATTTATATGCAAATTAATCAAACTTGTCGTTTTTCCATAAACCCCCACCCAAACCCCAACTATCCCTAAAAAAATAGCAATGTAATCAAGCATCCTAAACTTGATATCCTTCCGTACCTAAATGTTATCCTGAAGAAAAAATATGCTCTCGAACAAGATAAATGATGTAGTTATTGGAATTTCTTATGTTGCTGCCTTTACTGTAGCAAAAATTCGATATTTCATTGGTGCTATTGCATTTCATAAAACCTAATGTTGGGTACCTTTTAGGACAAATTGACCAATTATTGTGTGATAGAAAGGGGGTTAGACTGGGCAATGAACATCTTCAGCGCTGAAGTGGAAACATTGTTCAAATATTGAAGTTGTATTTTACGAAATTGTAACATATAAAAACCTGAATTTTTATTTAAATCAAATAGAAACTTGTAAATATCACAAAAATTCAGCTGAGCAGAATTTTATATACCCTCTATAATAGATTTCATTCATGATTTTCACTATAAAGTGACTTTTATAGTGAATCGAAAAAGTTTTAGCTGTTTAAAAACGAGAAAAACTGCTAAAGAAATTTGGTATATTTTGAAGAAGAACGCCATTCAAGCCACCAATGGAATTTGCAAAGTTTACGGAAACGATGATGTTACAGTTCGTGTATCACAGTAATGGTTCGCTCGCTTCCGGGAATTTTCGATGCGAATGTATTGATGAGAATCATCTTATATGTCTTAAATGACGGCCAAGAAACTAGGCATTCATCATCAATATGAACCTCTTTAGTTCTTGTTCGGCTTATATATAAGAGTCTTTAAATAACGATGAACCAATTTTTGCATGGTATTCCAGCAAGAAAAGCGTCACCAACAAAATATTGAATCCGTAAGTGGTGCAAAATTGGCGCCGAAGCGATGAATTTAACTTGGGCTTGTCAAAGGACGGATGTCCACCATTTCATCAGCCGTTACACTGAATTTGCATCACTTATTAACCCTTATATTATGTTGGGGTCATTTGATGACCCACGTCGCATTTTTCATCCGCGCATTTCTTACTGTTGGAATATAAATAAAAGTTCTTACTACTCAACGCATAATTTGTTCACATGTAGTGAATTCTTGCTGAGTAGTAAGAACTTTTAATTATATTCCAACATTAAGAAATGCGCTGATGAAAAATACCATATCATCATCAGATGACCCCAAACATAATATAAGGGTTAAAGTGATATCCGAATTCAGTGTTTTGGATTTGAATTAAAAAATGTTTGTGATATTTTGCCAAATAAATAAGTTTTATAATTTTTTTATGATTTTTATGCATTCTGAAACGTTTGAATTCAAATATTTTTAAAAAATTACAAGTTTTCTAGAATAGACTTGGCATTTTTGTTTTTCGACCAAATTTTAATAAAACGCATAATTTTATTAATTCTTAATCTGTTTTTTTAGCCAATTGAAACAAAAAAAAAAATACCAAGAAATGTGGTACAAAAAATTTAATTAAAAGAACTTTCTGTGTAACATAGTTAAAATAAAAACATCTTTGGGAGAACATATTTGTAAGTGCTTTTAAAGTTGTGCCTTTAGAACAACTTCCAAATTTTTTTGCTTCGATGTAGAGGGCCAAATTTCAACCAGATCTTCACTTTGCCAAAAGGCTCCTAAAGAATCTAGTGATCGATTTATATATTATACGTATGTAATTATGAACCAATTTTTGCATTAATGACCATATACACAGAAAAAGTATCATCAAAATATTTCCAATTAAAAAGTTGATTCAAGTTGAAGCAATTTTTAATTAATACATTAAAATGTCAAATAATTAAACTAAACTTATTTAATCAAACTAAAAACAATTAGTGAGTTAAGAAAGTAATTGAAAATAGTTAAATAAAAATTTTAATTGAATCAATTAAAAATTAATTGAAATTTTCAAATTTAATCAATTAATTTTTTAATCAAGTATTTTTTAATGTCCAATTAAAACTGTGATTTAATACTATCGTTTTCGTGGTTGAAGACATTTCAATTAAATGATTAATTGGATCAATTAATTTCGTGATTGACTCAGAAAAAATTTTTTTTGTGTGTACTGACATCATGTACCAAAAATCATATAATGACATCACATACCAACTTTCAAGCTGATCGGATGAAATTTATTTCTTCGAGTCCAATCATTCAATATTTCCTTACCGGGTAAAGTGACCTTGAGAATTATTTATCGCATCTTTTTCCGGAAACTGTAGGAGTTTTAGATTAATGAATCACCGTTTCAAGCGTATAATGGTATAATACGGTGGAATAAAATTTGACAAATGCGATTTAAAGTTCATTAGACAGAAAAATATATCACCAAAATATTTCCAATTAAAATGTTGATTGAAGTTGAAATTGTTTTCAATTAATAAATTAATTGATATAATTAAGTTTTTTAATCAAGATAAAAACCTTATATTAAGTCAATGATTGAAAATTTTAAAATTTTTGATTAAAAGATTAATTGATACAATTAACTTTTTAATCAAACTCGGAAGACTAAGTCAGATAACATAAGAAAGTAATTGAAAATAGTTACGTTTTTAATTCAAACAAGTAAATACGGCCGTAAGTTCGGCCAGGCCGAATCTTATGTACCCTCCACCATGGATTGCGTAGAAACTTCTACAAAAGACTGTCATCCCGATGGCAAGGTATCTTAAAACATCTTAATATCGTCTTCTAAACTGTAAGTTGGTCCATACGGGATATATATTAGACAAAAAAGGACGATTAAATATGTATATAATTCAGTTCTTGATCGGTATATATAGGGGAGTCTATAAATAATTACGAACAGATATAAACTGTTGCGTGGCAATTAGAGAGCCTGAAGTGAAACATGGGGGTAGATTTATATGGGGGCTATATACAATTGTGAACCGATTTGGACCAAATTTTACATGTGTGTTAGAGGCCATATGCTAACACAACATACAAAAATTTCAACCCGATCGGATGAAATTTACTCCTCCAAGAGGCTACAGAGGTCAAATCTGGGGATCGGTTTATATGGGGTTCTATATATAATTATTTACCTATTTGAACCAATTTTTGCATGGGTATTAAATCAACACCATGTACCAAATTTCAACCGGATTGTATGAAATTTGCTCATCCAAGAGTCTCCGGAGGTCAAATCTGGGGATCCGTTTATATGGGTTCTATATATAATTATGTACCGATTTGGAAACATTTTTGCATGGATGTTAGAGGCCATATATAAACACCACGTACCGAATTTCAACAGGATCGGATGAAATTTGTTCCACCAAGAGGCTTCGGAAGTCAAATCTGGGGATCGGTTTATATGGGGGCTATATATAATTATGCACCTATATGGACCAATTTTAGCGTGAATGTTAGAGCCCGTATACTAACACTACATACTAAATTTCAACCGGATCGGATGAAATTTGCTTCTCTAATAAGCTCCGCAAGCCCAATCTGGGAGTCTGTTTAAAAAGGGGCTATCCAAGAGTCTCCGGAGGTCAAATCTGGGAATCCGTTTATATGGGGGCTATATATAATTATGGACCTATTTGAACCAATTTTTGCATGGGTATTAGATGCTATATATCAACACCACGTACTAAATTTCAACCGGAACGGATGAAATTTATTCCTCCAAGAGGCTCCGGAGGTCGAATATGGGGATCGGTTTACATGGGGGCTATATATAACTATGGACCGATTTATACCAATTTTAGCGTGAATGTTAGAGACCGTATACTAACACCACGTACCGAATTTCAACAGGATCGGATGAAATTTGTTCCTCCAAGAGGCTTCGGAAGTGAAATCTGGGGATCGGTTTATATGAGGGCTATATATAATTATGAACCTATATGAACCAATTTAAGCGTGAATGTTAGAGACCGTATACTAACACCACGTACCAAATTTCAACCGGATCGGATGAAATTTGCTTCTCTAATCGGCTCCGCAAGCCAAATCTGGGGGTCCGTTTATATGGGGGCTATACGTAAAAGTGTTCCGATATGACCCATTTGTAATACCATCTGACCTACATCAATAACAAATACTTATGCCAAGTTTCAAGTCGATAGCTTGTTTCGTTCGGAAGTTAGCGTGATTTCCATAGACGGACGGACAGACGGATAGACGGACATAGCTAGATCGACTCAGAATTTCACCACGACCCAGAATATAGATACTTTATGGGGTCTTAGACCAATATTTCGATGTGTTACAAACGGAATGACAAAGTTAATATACCCCCATCCTATGGTGGAGGGTATAAAAATTAATTGAGTTTGCAATCAACAACAATTAAAATTTTAATTGAATCAATTAAAAAATTAATTTAAATTTTCAAATTAAATCAATAAATGTTATAATTAAATATTTTTATACCCTCCATCATAGGATGGGGGTATATTAACTTTGTCATTCCGTTTGTAACACATCGAAATATTGCTCTAAGACCCCATAAAGTATACATATTCTGGGTCGTGGTGAAATTCTGAGTCGATCTAAGCATGTCCGTCCGTCCGTCCGTCCGTCCGTCCGCCTGTTGAAATCACGCTAACTTCCGAACGAAACAAGCTATCGACTTGAAACTTGGCACAAGTAGTTGTTATTGATGTAGGTCGGATGGTATTGCAAATGGGCCATATCGGTCCACTTTTACGTATAGCCCCAATATAAAGGGACCCTCAGATTTGGCTTGTGGAGCCTCTAATAGAAGCATATTTCATCCGATCCGGCTGAAATTTTATATATGGTGTTGGTATTCGGTCTCTAACAACCATGCAAAAATTGGTCCACATCGGTCCGTAATTATATATAGCCCCCATATAAACCGATCCCAAGATTTGGCTTGCGAAGCCTAAAAGAGAAGTAACTTTCATCCGATCCGGCTGAAATTTGGTACATGGTGTTGGTATATGGTCTCTAACAACAATGCAAAAATTGGTCCACATCGGTCCATAATTATATATAGCCCCCATATAAACCGATCCCCAGATTTGGCTTGCGAAGCCTAAAAGAGAAGTCAATTTCATCCGATCCGGCTGAAATTTGGTACATAGTGCTGGTATATGGTCTCTAACAACCATGCAAAAATTGGTCCATATCGGTCCTTAATTATATATAGCCCCCATATAAACCGATCCCCAGATTTGGCTTGTGGAGCCTCTAACAGAAGCAAATTTCATCCGATCCGGCTGAAATTTGGTATTTGGTGTTGGTATATGGTCTCTGACAACCATGCAAAAATTGGTCCACATCGGTCCGTAATTATATATAGCCCCCATATAAACCGATCCCCAGATTTGGCTTGCGAAGCCTAAAAGAGAAGTAAATTTAATCCGATCCGGCTGAAATTTGGTACATGGTGTTGGTATATGGTCTCTAACAACCATGCAAAAATTGGTCCACATCGGTCCATAATTATATATAGCCCCCATATAAACCGATCCCCAGATTTGGCTTGCGATGCCTAAAAGAGAAGTAAATTTCATCCGATCCGGCTGAAATTTGGTACATGGTGTTGGTATATGGTCTCTAACAACCATGCAAAAATTGGTCCATATCGGTCCTTAATTATATATGGCCCCCATATAAACCGATCCCCAGATTTGGCTTGTGGAGCCTCTAAGAGAAGCATATTTCATCCGATCCGGCTGAAATTTGGTACATGGTGTTGGTATATGGTCTCTAACAACAATGCAAAAATTGGTCCACATCGGTCCATAATTATATATAGCCCCCATATAAACCGATCCCCAGATTTGGCTTGCGAAGTCTCCAAGAGAAGCAAATTTCATCCAATCCGGTTGTAATTTGGAACATGGTGTTAGTATATGATTTTTAACAACCGTGCCAGAATTGGTCCATTGGTCGGTCTATAATTATATATAGCCCCCATATAAAACGTTCTCCAGATTTGACGTCCGGAGCCTCTTGGAGGAGCAAAATTCATTCGATCCGGTTCAAATTAGGAACGTGGTGTTAGTATATGGTCGCTAACAACCATACCAAAATAGGTCCAATCACACACAAAATGGTCCATATCGGTTCATAATCATGGTTGCCACTAGAGCCAAAAATAATCTACCAAAATTTTATTTCTATAGAAAATTTTGTCAAAATTTTATTTCTAGAGAAAATTTTGTTAAAATTTTATTCGGTTTATAATAAAATTTTCATCATTGTCAAAATTTTATTTCTATAGAAAATTTTGTCAAATTTTTTGTTCTATAGAAAATTTTTTTCAAATTTTATTCGGTTCATAATCATGGTTGCTACTCAAGCCAAAAATAATCTACCAAGATTTTATTTCTATAGAAAATTTTGTCAAAAGTTTATTTCTATAGAAATTTTTGTCAAAATTTTATTTTTGTAGAAATTTTGTGAAAATTTTCTTTCTATAGAAAATTTTGGGAAAATTTTTATTTCTATAGAAAATTTTGTGAAAATTTTATTTCTGTAGAAAATTTTGTCAAAATTTTATGTCTACTTTGTCAAACTGAATTATATACGTATTGGATCGATCTTTTTTGATTTAATATATACCACGTATGGACTTACATACAATTTAGAAGATGGTGTTAGGAGGTTTTAAGATACCTTGCCATCGGCAAGCGTTACCGCAACTTAAGTAATGCGATTGTGGATGGCAGTGTTTAGAAGAAGTTTCTACGCAATCCATGATGGAGGGTACATAAGTTTCGGCCTGGCCGAACTTACGGCCGTATACACTTGTTTTATTTCCAATTAAAACTGTGATTGATACTATCATTTTCGTGATTAAAGACATTTCAATTAAAAAATTAATTGGATCAATTAATTTCGTGATTGAATCGGATTTTTTTTGTGTATGAATAAATATTAATTGAAGTTTATATTTTTTGGTTTATAAAATATTATCATGTGCACAAATATACCCTGCAAAAAAATTTAGAAGTTCTTCTTAAGGCAGAACTTTAAAAGCACTTCCAAAAATGTCCTCCCAAAGATGTTCTTTATTTTAACTGCACAGGAAGTTCATTTGAGTCAATTTTTTATAACTCGCTGTTTTGATATTTTTAATGGGAAATTTAAAATTTTATTGTTTCATAACCCATTTGAAACAATAAAATTTTAAATTTCCCATTAAAAATATCAAAACAGCGAGTTATAAAAAACACATTAGAAATTAATAAAATAGTGCAAATTATTTAAATTTTGCCGGCAAAAATGCTAAATCCTTTCTAGAAAAATTGCGAATTTTTAATAATATTTGATGTCAGACGTTCCAGACAAGCGTTATAATGCATTAAAAATCATAAAAAATTTTAAAAATTTTAAAAAATTTATTCGTCAAAATATCACCAAATTTCTTTATTCACAACCAAATCACTGGATTCGCATCACACCTTAAGAAGTGATACAAATTCAGTGCAAAGTCTGCTGAAATGGTGGACATCTGTCCTATGACAAGCCCATGTTAAAATCATCCCTTCTGCGCCAATTTTGCACCACTTCCGGATCCAAAAAGGACATTTTCACTACTGGCGACGTTTTTTTTGCTGGGTTATTACACCAATATTTCCAATTAAAAAGTTTTCATTAAAAAATAATAAACATCCCAATTAACATTTTAATTAAATTAAACACTTCTTACAAGTGCAAAATTATTTCTTATAGAAAAGGCTTCGTAATATCAAAGAAATATGTCATTAAAATTAGGCCAACAAAACAATGTCATTACTACAACGAATTTGTACGTTAATATTATGATTTTGTCTATTATATGACAAAAAATTTCATAACATCAATAAACATTCTCATCTTCTCAATGTAAATAGATCGTCAGATTTTATTACAAAACCGATATCTGCTAGGTTTTGCTAATTTTTTTTCAGAGAATATAACTATATGACCTTGGACATTAAAGACAACGAAATAGTTTTTTTATAAAGATCAATTTATTACAAAAAGTTATATTTAATACTTAAAAAGAATTAACAATTTTTTGTTCGAAAAAACAGTACAGTACCGAAATTCACAGTCTATTGCAAGTAGAAAATATCACCAGTGATACAATCAATGCGAATTCTTACAAAGATCTGAATCGATAACGTTTAACAAAACGATAACGATAACCACCATCTTGTCCAGCATTTTCAGTAGGGGGTAGGTATGAATTGTGGGGTTGAGCAGGGGGCAAGTAGCTTTGTTGAGGTTGGGCAGGGGGCAAGTAGGTTTGTTGGGGTTGAACAGGGGGCAAGTAAGTTTGTTCTGGTTGAGCAGGGGGCAAGTAAGTTTGTTGAGGTTGAGCAGGGGGCAAGTAGGTTTGTTGAGGTTGAGCAGGGGGCAAGTAGGTTTGTTGGGGTTGAGCAGGGGGCAAGTAGGTTTGTTGAGGTTGAGCAGGAGGCAAGTAGGTTTGTTGAGGTTGAGCAGGAGGCAAGTAAGTTTGCCTAGGTTGGCTAGGGGGCAAGTAGCTCTGTTTTGGTGGACTGGGTGGCAAGTAGGTTTGTTGAGGTTGGGCAGGAGGCAAATAGGTTTGCTGAGGTTGAGCTGGAGGCAAGTAAGTGTTTTGAGGTGCTGGGGCATCATAATGATATCCATCTTGTTGAGCTGGTTCATTGTAATTGTATCCAGAATCCTGTTTGGGATAATTATAGGAACCACCCAAATGAGAGACATCAGCTGCAGCAAAACCCAAAAGGGCACAAGCCATCACCAAAGTGAATTTCTAGAAATAAAAGAGTTTTTAAATCCATGCATTTCTTTTTTTTGCTATCGTTTTCAAATACCAACCATTTTTTGTACTGTTTCCTTGTTTGTGAACCTAGTGCAAGAGAAGACAAATTTGATTTGTTATAGTTTTCTTAACTACTGGCCGCTTTTATATACATACAACTTTTCTTCCATTACTCATTTACTAGCTGGGCAGAAGATGTGGTATCTTCGTTCGCGGTTTTAATTGAGCTGACATTGAAAAACCTCTCATTGTCACGAAAATGGAAGCAAAATAAAAACACAAAAAAACAACGAAACATCCAAAACCCCTATTTAAAATAAAAATTCCATAGATGTTTGTATTCGCTTTTCGAAACGAAAAAGGTGATGAAATAAAATAAACGATGAGAAATCAAACCCACAAGATAATCGAAGTGAACACCATAAACGCCAATGCTTTAAACTGCCAAATCATGCCTGAAGATTAACTGCAGATGATCGGTAATTTTTCAATATTTCAAAGTGTTTACACTATCCCGTACATTGGGGTGGTCTTTCAACATTAAGAAATCTACAAAGTAATAAATATTTTTTAGAAATACTATTGTTGTCTCCAAAGCACCAATACCAAAGATGTTATATGAAATTTAAATCAAAAAGCCATTTTTTGTAAAATTAAACCAAGATTGCGCTGTTATGTTGTAAAACTAGATTATACACGTAAATAAAAACATTACCTCCACCATTACTATGGTACAGTATAATAATAAATTTGAGCCTTTTTATGTAATACCCAGAAGGAATTAAGACTTACCGTTTAGTATACCAAGGTTCGCTTAGGTGGCAGCCCGATGTATCAGGCTCACTTAGACTATTCAGTCCATTGTGATACCACATTGGTGAACTTCTCTCTTATCACTGAGTCCTGCCCGATTCCATGTTAAGCTCAATGACAAGGGACCTCCTTTTTATAGCCGTGTACAATCTTATCAGAATCAAAATCGGAGTCGTTGTTTGGAACAAAGACAACGAAGCTTTTTGTATAAATCTACGGATTTATACTTATTACTTTGTTATGAATATGAATGAACAAGAATTTGCATTATACGCTAACCGTTACAGTTTAGAAGTAATTAAGAAATGAATTTTATAGATTAAATGTTATTCTTTGAAAAACGAATGCCATGTAAAAGGAAAGTTATTATACTAAAAATTAGATATTTTTGTCCTGGAAAGTCTTTTCATTTTAAATTGGTCACTTTTTAAAACCCCGTCAAGGAAGCAACATCGTCATTGGTGAGAAACATAACCATCAATAAAATCAACAGTGAACTAATGTGAGAAAAATGTTCTTATGTTAATTATTTTTACATATTTTAATGACGTTAACTAAAAATGAGAAAAAAAGGTTTTATACAAATGAAGTATACAATTTTACTAAATACCAAAGTAGTTCATATTATCCTTAGATGTTTGCTGAAATTGAGTTCATAAGTTTCTAATTTCAATTTTACTTAAATCATGTCTGTCTAGAATTTCATACAGCGCTAAAGATATCTTAACAATTGTTAAGTCCTATTATTTTCTTCCAAAATATGAAATTATATTAAACAACAGAGAAAAAATATTTTTAATAGTTTTCTTCAATTTAACAAAAATTGTCAATAATTTTTGTCGAATTGAACAACATGATAAATTGTATCATGTTGTAATTATTAAAATTTTTTAGGTAAAATTTTCTAATAGAAGCCTACATTTTCTTTCATCGGTTCACATTTTTCTGGATGTTTCTACATGAAAAAATACTTTCCTATCAAACGAAATTTTGAGGGCGTCGATCATTGTTTGGAAACTTCTTTTCGCGTTAAAAAAATATTTTGATGAAAAGTATATTATACTCGTAGGGTGCCTTATACACCCAGAGAAATGGTTGGTTGGAATTCGAGCAGGATAACAGAAAGATAGTTCAGATACATTATTTTTAGTTGTGTGGATCATATGTTTGTTATTTCTTTCGTTTGGTGGTTGATATAACCAATAAAATATCAATGCAATCAAATGCTATTACTAACGACCAAATATTGGTTGTTGTAACTCAATTCATTAAAAACAAATTTCATTGTGTTCCGCTCTGTTGTGTTGATTGATTTATTTTCCCAAAGTGTCAGCAAACCCGACAAAAAGTCTGTACAGCAGATAATTTGGTTGTGTCAACAGATTTAAAAACTGATTGTTGCTGCAACCAATATTTGGATATATCAACATCAATACTTCAATAGGAGTAAAATTGTTAAAAAGGTAAGTAGAATATTAAATGTCAATAAATCGATAATATTTTGAAAATTTACATTTCAGTTTAAATATGTATGGTATATATGAATAAAATCTGAATCACCAAAAGGAAATAAAAAGAAGTAAGTTCATTGTTTCGACTGCTCCTTGATCTCAGATGCGTACCAGTGGATCTATGTTTCGTCAGAGAGACAGTTCTTCAATCTTAAATAATGGATTTGTCTAAATGTATGCGCAATGGTAGCCGTTTCGGGACATCTGAACGTTACCCATCAAAAACCATTGGGGGGAGCAACTCATTCAACAACAAAATCTTGGCGGTACCTGCAGGAGGAAAAGAACTTTTCGATTATTTGCCAGCGCAAAATAGATTCGGAAGATAATTCGAAAGATACATTGCGATTTGAAGGGAACAACAAAATCGGATTAGTCCTACAAAAATTGTTATATCTAAATATTTTTTAATCTAAATATTAACATATATTATTAAACAATAAATTATTACAAATTAATAATGATTTTATTTGCATAATTTTGCATGCTAATCGTGGTTCAAATAGGGTACCGACAGCAATATTATTGGTTGCCCTGATAATTCAAAAGGCAGTTATTTCAGACAATAGTTGGCTGTCATAACAAACAAATACAATTATATTGGTTGTGAATGCCAATTTTACTGTCAATTGGTTGAGGCAACAAATTCTATCGGTTAGATTCCGGTAGTAGATGGAACCAAATGAATTGGTTGGCAAAAAAATTGGTTATCACAACAAATTTGTTTTCTGTGTGTATGCAATGCAACAAAATAAAAAGCTATTTTGTTTTATTTCTTCAATTTCGAATTGGCTACCTCTGGCCATCACACGCTGTAGGAAAGTATCTCAGCGGTGTTTTGGCCCTTTCCCGGCGAAGCGCCTATTTGAGATGATCGACACTTTAGTGTCAACTAGGTTTTTCTTTTTCCCGGACTTTTTCCATTCCCGGGAAAGCGGGAATTTTTTTCGAATTTCCCGGGATCCCGGTCAAAGGGACACCTGCTTTGATGTGGCATACATTTAGATGTTTGAATTAATTATAAATCGCCTAAAGCTATGGTAATAAGGCGATACATGGACAACTAACAATATATATTCTGTTGATCTCTTACATCAGCCATAAATCATACATACTAAAATACGAAATATTTTGTAATACAAAAAATTTTTACAATGGTTAAGACAGTCTCTTTGTGTATAGTTTTCGGAAGCACACTATTAGTATAGAGGGATGTTTTGAACATTAAATAACTGTTTGAAAATGAAAGAAAATTTTTTCGATTTTATCATTGTAAATCGGGGTCACTATGTGCACATATTCGGTCAATATTCCCAAAAGCGAAACACTATCGCCTAATACCTCATTCACATTGCACTTCCAAAATCCAATTTAACTAGATTTCAACCGTCATTTCCCTTATAAATAACGGATTTAAAATCAATTTTTAATAGATTTCGAGCCTAATGTGTATGAGGTATAAGCTCATTAAAACATCCTTGCAATAATTATGAAATTTTGAAATTGTACGATTGCAAACGTGGGTTACATAAGGTACGGGACATTTTACCTTTATAGAGGTTTACCCAGTCTACCAGTCTATCGGAATGCCGGTTTACAGGAATATGACAATCATAAATTAGGAAAAGCAACCTTCTTTTTAACAATTGGGAGCCCGTTAGAATCTGGGCTAGAACCTACGACTATGTATGGTCCACAAGTCATCTACTACTACTTGGTACCATAGTCATTCACATTATACTTCCAAAAACCACTTTATTTAACTAGATTTCAACTGTAATTTGCCATATAAAACCCTCTATTATATATAAAATATTGTAAAGAAAAATTCCCGGGAAAGCGGGAACGAAAAAATAGCAAATTCCCGGGAAAAAACTCTAGTGTCAACCTTACTTCAAACTAAACCAAGCGTAAAAGTTCGATGGATTGAGATTTGGAGCCCAATTCATGAATTTTTGCCATCGTTCTCAATGACTTGTGGCACGGTGCGTTGTCTTGGTGGAACAACACTTTTTTCTTCTTCATATGGGGCCGTTTTGCCGCGATTTCGACCTTCAAACGCTCCAATAACGTCATATAATAGTCACTGTTGATGGTTTTTCCCTTCTCAAGATAATCGATAAAATTATTCCATGCGCATCCCAAAAAACTGAGGCCATTACTTTGCCAGCGGACTTTTGAGTCTTTCCACGCTTCGGAGACGGTTCACCGGTCCCTGTCCACTCAACCGACTGTTGATTGGACTGTAGTGATGGAGCCATGTTTCATCCATTGTCACATTTCGATGGAAAAACTCGGGTGGATTACGAGTTAACAGCTACAAACACTGCTCAGAATTATCAACACGTTGTTGTTTTTCAAATGTGAGCTAGCGTGGCACCCATTTTGCACAGAGCTTCCGCATATTCAAATATTGATGAATGATATGACCAACACGTTCCTTTGATATCTTTAAGGCCTCTGCTATCTCGATAAACTTCATTTTAGGTCATTCAAAATCATTTTGTTTGATGTTTTGGTCGGTAACCACCTCTTTCTGTTCACCGTCCTCCGTGCTCATTTCTCCACGCTTGAATTTTGCATACCAATCAATTATTGTTGATTTCTCTGGGACAGAGTCCGGAAACTCATTATCAAGCCAAGTTTTTGCTTCCACCGTATTTTTTCCCTTCAGAAAACAGTATTTTATCAAAACACGAAATTCCTTTTTCCATTTTTTTCACAATAACAAAAGTTGCTTCACAAAAGACGCTCTATCTCACAAACTAATTGACTTACAGACGTCAAATTTTGACACGAATCATTTGAAGGTTGGTACTATATAAAACACCGAGGAGGATAATAAACGTGATTTACTCCTCTCTTATTAATGAGTCCTTCTATGGGTAGCTCAATGACAAGTGTACTCCTTCGAACGGCGTTTCACATTGAGGCGAAGTACTTAGAGAAGCTTTGAAACACTCATAACCCTCCGCTGAAACATGCTGTTTGGTCGAAACTGGTTGAATCCATGACCAAGGAGGGCCTTTGCACAGCGGTGGATCCCACGTAAAGCGCACGGCGAGGAATTCCCATTTATAAAAATTGCTTCAAGTTTAAGCATTTCCCGACTAAAGTCGCACATTTTGCATATTTAAAAAAAGTCGCACAAAAACACGCATGACGTCAGAAAGGTTGCAAAATGCGGCTAAAGTCGCACAACGGTAACACTACTGGTGGTCAATCGAAAGTGTAAAATTTTAGCCGATTCTTTAGCAAGTAACCTCGGTCAGAAACTGCTCAATTTGGCGCTCCACATTGCGGTGAAACCACATACACGGATGAAAAAGATTGTTTTTCATATGTTTCGGTGTAGAAATTACATGTTTGGAATTCAAGTTTTTAGCACATTTTTTTTTTAATTTCAAGCATATAATGTTAATAAATTAGCATAACATGTTTGCGGCATATATGTTAATATGTTTAAACATATTATGTTTGGGACATTTGAACATTTTTTTTTTAATATAATATGTCTAGATGCAAACATATATTAATTTAGAAATAGCCTATAAACATGTATGTGTTTAGAAACAGAGACCGGGAGAGTATGCTGCCAATTGGCACCTTAACAATATGTACACACAAAGAAAATTTCTTTAAAATTTTTTCAGTACATGTTACTCCTACCCAGATTCGAAAACCTATTAAAATCCATGATGCTACGTCACAATGCTTACATGATACCATGTCATACTAAATTGTTCCACCCCAATATACAAATTTAATTGAAAGTGTTATACGTTTGAACTCAATCTTAGTAGTTATCAATTTAAACTACAATTTAAGAAGAAATTGTAGTTTAAGAGCCTGTAACTGCTTGAGGATGATATTCACAGCGCTAGACTAGCACTTGATTTCAATGTCAGTTGTTATCTCAAAGCTATGTTGGTGAAGAGGCAACTCATCCATGATAGCCATGCCGTTTCGAATTACAACACAAAAACCTACTTAGATGCGTACCTAAATATGAAACATCAAATTAAACGAATTAAGCCAAGGATTTTTATTTCGATAGCAAACAAACACAGTTTGAAAATCAATTAATCGTGGATCGTTCCATTTTAATTAAGCAGATAAGCGATTTTTTTTTATTTTTTACTTTGTAATTGATGAAATAAGAAGTTATCAATAACACGCGTAAAGTATTCTTCTAGAACTCTTAAGAAAGACTACAAAACGAACACGACAAAAAACAACGAAATTCAGCAACGCCGAATAAATAATAAAGATTATTAAAAAAATATTTTCTCATCACCATAGGCTTGCAATGAGAGTATAACAAATTCGTGATTGAAATATCGATTTCAGACTATATAAGTATTTTTATAGGGTATAATAAGTTTGTACATTTGTATGTAACATCAAGGCAGATCAGTCTGAGACCCATCGTTTAATATACCGAGCCACCGCGATTCAATGGTTAGCGTGCCCGCCTTGCACGCAGAGAAGAAACATGATTGTCACAATCATATTCGAAGAGCAAAATAATATGATAATAGCAATTTTTGCGGCGACCATGTAACATTTTAACCTGCAACCATGTTGGCTCAGTGAACATGGTTCTAAGAAAAATACAATTGTCCTCATCTAAAATGTTATTATATTGATAAAAAGAATTTTGTTTCCATTAAAAGACAATGGTCACGATCTAAAATGTTATGTTATTCGTCAAAAATGTTTTTCTTCTAGTTAAAAGAACATGGTCACAACCTAAAATGTTTTGATTTTTATGAAAAACCTTTTTTCGTCGTCGAAAAAAGGACGCCACTTGAGAAAAGAAAACACAAAATCAACTTTATTTATTTGTTTATATTTATTTATAAACTAATTCATTGTTTATTTGTATTTATAATGTCGTGCAAGCAAACATCACATATTTTTACACACTCTAGTTTGGTTCACTTTCAACAATAAGTTATCATTCCATATTTACTCCGTGCCCATCAAATGTACAAACACAGACATCATATAACTGCAAATAAAAAGAAATTATGCCATATGTCAAAATGCAGAACAAAAACCAGGTACATTTGTTTCAATTACACTTTCCTTTTTTGTATTCACATAAAACCACGTGCCATTTCTGAATAAATAATTTAACACAAAACACAATAATTCCGTATTCTCCGTCCATTCCAAGAAACAATCAACACACGACTGACGCGCAAAATGAAATTCGTGTGTACCTGCTCAATGTTTTTATAAAATTCTTGTCGCTGCAAAAAAATTAAATGGTCACGAAAACAATGTACATGGTCTTTATGGCCATGTAATGGTTGTAGACATGTCTATACGTAAACTATAAAAATACTTTTTTCTCTGCAAAAAAGTAAAAAAAATTGAATGGTCAGGTACATAATTTTCCTGACCATATAATGGTCTCAAATTTTATCATTTAAATAATAGAACATGTTTGCGGCATTTGAGAACCATTTAAATGCTTATTGCCAACATATATTTTTCTCCGCTCGAAAATTATTTTTACAAAGACAAAATACATGGTTTTCGCGATAATTACATACTCTAAATAAGCATTAAATGGATGCGGCAACCATGTCCAAACATGTTTTTTCTGTGCGTGTGCATACACAAGGTCGTGGGTACGATTCCTGCTTCGACCGAACACCAAAAAGTTTTTCAGCAGTGTATTACCCCACCTCAGTAATGCTGGTGACATTTCTAAAGGTTTCAAAACTTCTCTAAGTGGTTTCACTGCAATGTGGAACGCCATTCGGACTCGGCTATAAAAAGGAGGCCCTTTGTCATTGAGCTTAACATGGAATCGGGCAGCAATCAGCATTAGCGTAGCTAGACAATTTTCCTAGAGGGGGTTATAGCCCCCCTAGCTAAAACTTTATAGACGGAACTTATAGGTTCAACTAATGTTTTATTTCATAAAATTGAATAAAAAAATAGACATCAAAATAACTCGACAATCAATTTATAATAAAGCAACTAAAAGTACCCTACGGGAAATTGGTGCAAATTGCCACTGACGGACCTATCACAGAACTGGTACCTGTTCTCCAGTTAGTTGCAATTTTCACATTTAGTGAAATAAAATTATCAGAATAACCTTTTGTTCGACATATTTGAAAAGTTTTTTTTTCATTTCGGGTTCGATTAGGAGCCCAAATTGAAAGAGATTTCTAAGAGTTTGTCCGAGACTGGTTCCTGAGGACCTGTTTATGGGTTTCTCCTGCTAAATTGTCCCAGGACGTGTCCTTTGGGATGAGTCCAAGACGCGTCCTAAAATGTAAGTTTACTCCGTCAATGACAAACCCATGTTAAAGTGGACGGTCCCTTACATACGTTTCGATCAGAACTGGGACTGGTCCATACACACCAGGGACTAGTCCTGTACCAGTCCTGTGGTTGATCCATTTCCCATAGGGTATTTCCACACTTTTCCCAGCAAAAAATTGGGAGTTCTAAAGGCACAACTTTAAAAGCACTTCCAAAAATGTCCTCACAAAGAAGTTAACTATTTTAACTACACAGGAAGTTTTTTTTTTAATGCGTAGTTCTTTGTTTTCTTTTTTCAAATAGTTTAAAAAAAGAGTAAGAATAAATAAAATGGTACAAATTATTCAAATTTTGCCACAAAAATGCTAAATCCATTATAGAAAAATCGATAATTTAAAAAAAAAAACGTTTCAAACAAGCGTTAGAATGCATTAAAAATCATAAAAAGTATACAAATTATTTATTTGGGAAAATATCACAAAATTTTTAATTCACATTCAAAACACTGAATTCAGATCACACCTTAAGAAGTGATGCAAATTCATTGCAACGGTTGTTGAAACGGTGGACATTCGTTCTATGACAAGTTCATATTAGATTCATCGCTTCTCCGCCAATTTTGTACCACTTCCAGACCCAAAAAGAACATTTTCACTTCTTTTTTGGCGACGCTTTTTTGGAGCATTATTAAGATATTAATTTATGAAAGAATAGTTTTAATATCAATTACTATTTTTTATTCAACTAAATCATAAGTTCAACCACAGCTTTATTTCATAAATACCAGACTTCTACCACAACCCAAGTAATTCGATTGTGCATGAAAGTCTTTAGTGAAACTTTGTGCGTTGTACGAGTATATACTTGTTTAATTTTTATAAAAATGTAAACTCGTAAATAGGTTTTCAAATTCTGAGGGGGCTAAATTTTTTCTGGGGGGGTCTAAGCCCCCTCCCCAGAGGCCTTCCTACGCTTATGGCAATCAGTGATAAGGGAGAAGTTCACCAATGTGATATCACAATGGACTGAATAGTCTAAGTGAGCCTGATACATCGGGCTGCCACCTAACCTAATTCTGATCTGAATTAGCCATATCCGTCTGTCTGTTTATGCATTTTTGTATGCAAAGTGCAGCAGTTTACAGCAAAAATTTGATTTCATTAGAAAATTTTGTCAAACTTTGATTTCAATAGAAAATTTTGTCAAAATTTGATTTCAATAGAAAATTTTGTCAAAATTTGATTTCAATAGAAAATTTTGTCAAAATTTGATTTCAATAGAAAAATTTGTCAAAATTTGATTTCATTAGAAAAATTTGTCAAATTTTGATTTCAATAGAAAATTTTGAATGTTTTGTATACATCTACTCCTGATGAAGCAATTCAATGTAATTGCGAAATATTGAAGAATAAAGAAACTAAAAAAAAATAGAAAAATTTGTCAAAATTTGATTTCAATAAAAAATTTTGTCAAAATTTGATTTCAATAGAAAATTTTTCAAATTTTGATTTCAATAGAAAATTTTGTCGAAATTTGATTTCAATAGAAAATTTTGTCAAAATTTGTTTTCAATATTTTTGTATGCAAAGTACAACAGTTTACAGAGTCTTACTTCAGCTCAAAGACAATCCCTATTGGTTATGGTAAAATCGGTTCAGATTTATGTAAATATACCTGCCATATATACTTATCACCGATATGGTCACAATTTCAATAGGAATATTTGTCAAAATTTGATTTCAATAGAAAATTTTGTCAAAATTTCATTTCAATGGAAAATTTTGCCAAACTTTGATTTCAATAGGAAATTTTGTCCAAATTTGATTTCAATAGAAAATTTTGTCCAAATTTGATTTCAATACAAAATTTTGTCAAATTTTGATTTCAATAGAAAATGTTGTCAAAATTTGTTTTCAATATTTTTGTATGCAAAGTACAGCAGTTTACAGAGTCTTATTTCAGCTCAAAGACAATCCCTATTGATTATGGAACAATCGGTTCAGATTTATGTAAATACAGCTGCCATATATACATATCACCAATATGGTCACAATTGACGTGTTTATCAACCGATATTCGTCCCATTTCACAGTAATACCGGGGCGGTCTATCATCATTTGAGAGCATTTGTTTTATACACCCACCTCCATTATGCGTAAGTTTTTTTTTAAGTCTAAGAGTCCTTAAAAATATTCCCTGGCGTCATTGTTTTTTCACCTTACAACACCTTTGTCATCACTTAGTATAACCTATAATAGCCTGTGGCATTATAATACTATATCATGATGCACCTGAATGAAAAAGTACAATGGAAGTTCACCGATATGCAAACTGTTAAACAACCTTAAATAATAAACAAATAAACCATCGATTTTAATATGGTTATACTTTTCCTAGGTTTAAATCACATTATTCCAAATTCCTTTCAATAAGTCCACAACACCATTTGCGAATAATTGATGATACCTGTATAAACGTGTTAAAATATGCATGAAATCTCAGGTCTATTGGGTACAAAACACTCCATCACCCATTACGGCAAGCGAAGATACGCATGATGGGTTGAACATAAACACAGGAGTATTAGAAGCAGAGATATCGTTTGAGACATTTTGGGGGATTAGATTATTTCCGCATTGCTCTTCTCTCCCGTACACATTTTTCATATATACATACATAAACGATGAATGTCTTTTTATATCGGAGATTGGAGAACAAAGATTAATAATTAAAAATAGCTTTATTATTTTTCAAAATATTCCCCAATAAGATCTATACACTTTTGCATGCGTTTTAACCTATTACCGAAACACTGTTGCCACTCCGATTTAGGTACATATCTCCAAAACATGTATTCTGAACTCACCAAACGTTTCTTCAGGTGTTGCAAAACGGTGACCTTTCATTTGTATTTTTTATGTACGGGAATGCGGCGGATGATCCATTATATCGATGTTTTGAGCGATCGAAAATGCGATTGTCTAAGCCGATGTGTAAGAGCTCGCAATGTCGTGGTAAAGTGTGATCCGTCTTGTTTGCCTGATTTGTTAGGTTTTGTAGCTTGCACCAAAAAGAGAGTCACAATGGACTTCGATAGTATCACACAAAAATTTAAAATTTTAAAGATATTGAATTTATAGAACATTTTTGGTGTTTCAAATTTTTATTTCTATGGAAAAATTTGCAAATATTGTTTTTTTTTGGAAAATTTATTTCAATAGAAAAATTTCTCAAAATTTAATTTCAATAAAAAATTTTCTCAAAAAAATTCATTTCTATAGAAAATTATTTTTTTATAGAAAATTTTGTTAAAATTTTATTTCTCTAGAAAACTTTATCAAAATTTTATTTCTATAGAAAATTTTGTCAAAATTGTATTTCTATAAACAATTTTGTCAAAATTTAATTTCTATAGACAATTTTGTCAAAATTTTATTTCTATAGAAAAGTTTGTCAAAGTTTTATTTCTATAGAAAATTTTGTCACATTTGATTCCTATACAAAATTTTGTTACAATTTTATTTGTATACAAATTTTGTCAAAATTTTATTTCTATAGAAAAGTTTGTCAACATTTTATTTCTATAGAAAAGTTTGTCAAAATTTTACTTCTATCGAAAATTTTGTCAAAATTTGAATTCTATCGAAAATTTTGTCAAAATTTGAATTCTATTGAATATTTTGTCAAAATTTTATTTCTATAAAAAATTGTGTCAAAATTTGAATTTTATTGCAAATTTTGTCAAAATTTGAATTCTATAAAAAATTTTGTCAACATTTGATTTTAATAGAAAATTTTGTCAACATTTTATTTCTATAGAAAATTTGTAAAAATTTGATTTCTATAGTGAAAAAAATATTTACGTGATATTAAAGATTATGCAACCTCAATTTGGGGATGCGCAATTTACACACTATTAAGGACAAATTTTTTTAAAATAATGAAATTTGAATTAAAAGAAAGTTTATAATCTTTGCTTCAAAAATTTTTTTCATTAAATTTAGGACACATATTTTGAAAATTTGCATCCCTTCGTTAAAGTTGCATGACTTTAAACTAAGGCAAATTTTCCTTAAAGTAAAGAAACACATTTTTGATTAAAAGAAATCGTCCTTAAATTAACTGAAATATTAGATCTTTAGATTTAAGATAAAAACGCTTCAAATATAGGCTAAGACTTATTTTGCGGATTTGGCATCTTTGGTTTGAAGTTATTTTGGAATTAAGAAACTATTTTTTTACTTCGAAATATCCGTCATAATTTGGATTTTTAAACTGGCTTGTACGTGAATGGCTTTATTAATATACCCGAAAAATAGAATGAAAATTCAATAAATGAGATCTGTATTCTAATTTTATAGATCCTAGATTTAAAGCCAGATAGGTCGCAAAAAAATTTCCTTATTTTAAAGAGCCCGCATCTTTGGCTCGGAATCAATACCAAAATACTTAAAGAAAGGTCAAAATCTTTGGATCCAAGTTAACTTTTTTTTTGAGTGTATAGAAAATTCTGACAAAATTTGATTTCTATAGAACATTTTTCAAAATATTATATCTCTCCAGAAATTTTTTTTCACAATTTTATTTCTCCAGAAAACTTTATCAATATTTTACTTCTACAGAAACTTTTATCCAAATTTGATTTCAATAGAAAGTTTGTCAAAATTTTACTTCTATCGAAAATTTTGTCAAAATTTGAATTGTATTGAATATTTTGTCAAAATTTTATTTCTATAAAAAATTTTGTCAAAATTTGAATTCTATAGAAAATTTTGTCAAAATTTTATTTCTATAAAAAATTTTGTCAAAATTTGAATTCTATAGAAAATTCAAAATTTGAATTCTGTAGAAAATGTTGTTTGTCAACATTTTATTTCTATAGAAAATTTTGTGAAAATTTTATTTGTATTGTCAAAATTTGAATTCAATAGAAAATTTTGTCAACATTTGATTACTATAGACCATTTTTTTCAAAATTTTCTTTCTATAGAATATTTTTTCCCATAGAAAATTTTGTCAAAATTTTATTTTTATAGAAAATTTTGTTAAAATTTTATTATTATAGAAAATTTTGTCAAAATTTTATTTTTATAAAAAATTTTGTCAAAATTTTATATCTATAAAAAATTTTTTCAAAGTTTTATATCTATAGATTTTTTTTTCAAAGTTCCCTAAACTTATCTTTTGGTTCGAAGGAAATTAAGGTTCTTTAAATCCGTGATTTCTCAATCGCAGTCTTCAACGGCATCCCTTATGCGAATGCCCCTTTGGCTGGTCAAATAAATTTACATAATGATTACAAATTTAAGATAAATCCAAAACACGTGACCGACCATCACTCAAAGACAACGACAAATGGTCAATCAGCATCAAACTACAATGAAAGCACACAAACAATTTATAATTTTATTGGACAATAACAGTAAATCCCAAAAATATTTATAACACGGGCAATGGGCTACTGGAGGATTTCAAACACCTCAACTCACTCCATTTCATTGACGGTCGCACTTCAATTGTTTGTAAAAATGTAACATTTTGATGGTAGGTGATGCTGCTGCTGCAGATGATGACGATGATAAAGATAACGATGTCATCAGTGATGTTGATGAAAATGATGATTGCTTTTAAGATGCATACTCAAGTGTGTAAAGTTTACTACTTGCTACTCCTCTAGTGATACCGATGCCACAAAAAGATATTATTCATGTTTGATCTGGACAGACCGACCCATTGTTTTGTTGGATGCGATGTTTGTGAGATTTCTAATGTTGATGCTCTTGGGGTCTATTATAAGGGATTTCACATGAATAGCCTCTATGTTGGTGTAATGATTAATGATCCAACTTAAAGATTTCATAGTTAACAGGCATAGGTTCCAGAGATGCATAGGACAATCAATGCTATTATTGTAAACGCGCCATACCGATATCGGTGATTGTATTTAAGAAAATATTACAATTGGTTTGAGTAAAGCTCCATTTAACTTTGAAACCAAATAATTGATTTAACTAAATGTATATTAAAGATTTCAATGTGGTAAAATAAAACAATACGATATGTGTTGACGACCTAAATAATGGAAATGAGCTACTATTTAAAAAAGGTAACACAAATGGGAAATTATGGCATCACCTGTGATATTTAATATATGCTATTTATATTAATTAACTAGTATGTATATATTTAACAATATTCTTTATGTCCAAAACTAAGATATGTGTAAATTCGTATTAATTACGATTTCAGATCATGACTGATTAACTTTAACGAACTGGTCGTTTTGAAACGTGCATGCGGTTCATGATTTCTTTTATGGGTGTAGGGTTTGGTTTCGTGAATAAGGAGAATCCCATTGTTCAACTTTGGTGATGTGTGATCCTAAAAAGCGCACACTGAAAAAAATATTTACATGGTATTAAAGGTTACCTAATCTAAATTTTAGAAAGAAATTTAAAAAATATAAACTTTGCTTCAATTTTTTTATTAAATTTAGGACACAAAAATTGGAGATTTGCACCTCTGTTAAAGTTGCATGTCTTTGAAATAAGGAAACTTTTTTTAAGATAAAGAAAAACATTTTTTTGTTTTAGTTTTTTATACCCTCCACCATAGGATGGGGGTATATTAACATTGTCATTCCGTTTGTAACACATCGAAATATTGCTCTAAGACCCCATATATTCTGGGTCGCGGTGAAATTCTGAGTCGATCTAAGCATGTCCGTCTGTCCGTCCGTCTGTTGAAATCACGCTAACTTCCGAACGAAACAAGCTATCGACTTGAAACTTGGCACATTTAGTTGTTATTGATGTAGGTCGGATGGTATTGAAAATGGGCCATATCGGTCCACTTTTACGTATAGCCCCCATATAAACGGACCCCCAAATTTGGTTTGCCGATCCTCTAAGAGAAGCATATTTCATCCGATCCAGCTGAAATTTGGTACATGGCGTTGGTATATGGTCTCTAACAACCATGCTAAAATTGGTCCACATCGGTCCATAATTATATATAGCCCCCATATAAACCGATCCCCAGATTTGCGGAGCCTAAAAGAGAAGAAAATTTCATCTGATACGGCTGAAATTTGGTACATGGTGTTGGTATACGGTCTCTAACAACCGTGCAAAAATTGGTCCACATCGGTCCATAATTATATATAGCGCCCATATAAACCGATCCCCAGATCTGGGTTGCGGAGCCTCAAAGAGAAGCAAATTTCATCCGATCCGCCTGAAATTTGGTACGTGATATTGGTATATGGTCTTTAACAACCATGCAAAAATTGGTCCACATCGGTCCATAATTATATATAGCCCCCATATAAACCGATCCCCAGATTTGGCTTGCGAAGCCTCAAAGAGAAGCAAATTGCATCCGATGCGGCTGATATTTGGTACATGGTATTGGTATATGGTCTCTAACAACCGTGCAAAAATTGGTTCATAATTATATATAGCCCCCATATAAACCGATCCCCAGATTTGACCTCCGTAGCCTCTTGAAGGAACAAAATTCATCCGATCCGGTTGAAATGTGGTACGCGGTGTTAGTATAGGGTCTCTAACAACTGTGCAAGAATTGGTCCATATCGGTCCATAATTATATAAAGCCCCCATATAAATATATATATATATATATTCTGGGTCGGGGTGAAATTCTGAGTCGTTCTAAGCATGTCCTTCTCTCCGTCCGTCTGTTGAAATCACGCTAACTTCCGAACGAAACGAGTTATCGACTTGAAACTTGGCACAAGTACTTGTTATTGATGTAGGTCGGACGGTATTGCAAATGGGCCATATCGGTCCACTTTTACGTATAGCTCCCATATAAACGGACCACCAAATTTGGCTTACGGGGACTCTAAGAGAAGCAAATTTCATCCGATCCAGCTGAAATTTGGTACATGGTTTCAGCATATGATCTCTAACACCATGCAAAAATTGGTCCACATCGTTCCATAATTATATATAGCCCCCATATAAACTGATCCCCCGATTTGGCTTGCGGAGCCTCTAAGAGAACCAAATTTCATCCGATCCGGCTGAATTTTGGTACATGGTGTACACTGTTAGAAAAATATGTTTTTCATATGTTCCGATTTAAACAAAATGTGTTTCGGGCACGATTTTAAACCACAATATATTTAAGTGCAAACATGTAATGTTCCTAAACTAACACTAAATGTTTGGGACATCTATGTTAATATGTTAGAATATATTATGTTTGGGGTATGAATGTTTCATAAAAATCATATGTGTGAATACAAACATATATAAATTTACAAATTTCGACTAAACATACATATGTTGTGATATTTTATTCAAAGTGACAGAGAGAGTATAGAGAAAGAAATAGAGATGGAAACCGGGAGAGTTGATGAAAGATATCAACATAACACAGCAAAGAATCAAAAGAGAACAATTTCTGTGAAACCGCTTGTATGTTGTTTCGGAAAACTGTTTTATGATAAGGCCAAAAATTTGATATGCTTAAGTCTAAATATTATTTAATTTGAATAAAGAGAATATACATTCTGAACCAAGAGAATAGACATATGAAAAACAAACAGCTTATGTTTTCGCCTTGAGAGCAGCATTTTATGTATGTGTGGACATGTGGTTTGTTTATCATTTTGGCATTATGGTCACGATTTTTTTCTTGGTTCGTTAAAAGAAATCAGGGGTCTTCTTCATAACGAAAGGGCACTATACTCTTTTTGGAGTATAGTGCCCTTTAGTGACAGTAAAATGAAATAAGGAGGAAATAGTGAAAAATTACACAGTAAAATGTAAAAAAACAAACTTTAGTTCTTCTTTATTAAAAAGTAGTCCACGAGGAGTTGACGGACACCATCAAATATAAAAGCGGGCATTAAGTTCGAGTTTTACAGCTAAAACAATTTAAAAAGTTAATTTTCTTTAAAATGAATTATTAAAGAAAAATAAAAGGAATTTTAGAGCGATGGTGTTAAATGCTAGTAAAAAACTGTTCACTCCTAAATACATTTATGTTTATATTATAAAATTATGTATGTATGTTTATACTCGACTCCACGTTCTTCTTTTGTTAGTTTTTGAATTCCTTCCAAATTTTAAAGTTTTGTACCAAAACATTTTTTTTATTACAAGATTGTTATTTTTGCAATAAAAAATAATATTTTATCCAAAAATCAGTCAATTTCGTTTATATCAAGCACTGTTACTGACTATAAATCTTTAATAACCCATATTTCGAAGTTTCATTTAAAAAAAAGAATATAGTATAAATATAAATGTGTAAATTAAAACAAAAAAAAAAAACAAAAAAAAAAACAAAAAAATGTTCGGTCGGAGCAAGGCAGACATGCTAACCACTGCTCCACGTGGCAAACAAATGTATGTTTCTGTTAAATAATGTTATGTTTGCATGGGCTCGTGGGCGCTGCAAACTATGCTATATAAATGTAACTTAAAACGATAATTATCTACTGGTGACTATAACAGCTACGTAGCCCAGTGGATAGTGTGTTGGCTTACAAACTGTATGGTCCTCGGTTCGATTCTCCGTGCAGGCGAAAGGTAAAATTTAAAAAATTTATAAAAGTGAATAATTTCTTCAACATTATTTGTATTACAGAAAAAGGTGCCAATAACTAAAAAATTTCGTGGAAGTGAAAATTACGAGTATGTTAGGGAATGAGCACAATCGTGTTTGGGAAAAATTCTTCCAAGCATATAATAAAAATGCTCAAAATGCTTCCAAACATATAATATGTTCACATAAAACAAACATATTAATGTTTCGGCAGTATGCAATAATATATGTGCTTCCTGCAAAATATGTTTGGAACATATGTTAAAGAAGCGATTTTTTTTGAGGGTGTAAGTATATGGTCTCTAACAACTATGCAAAAATTGGTCCACATCGGTTAATAATTCAATGATTTAAACCGCTATGTTCATCGTAATTAAAGGAATAGGAAAAACAATTAGGTAATATGAGGGAAAATTTAAAAATTTAAACAGAACAAAAAGTGAAGCAGATTTTTGGAAGAAGGAGTGACGAGTAAATTTTGTGAAAATGAAGCAAAATACTTCGATTGAAGTAGAAGCGGCAGCACTGGTGGTGTTATTATATGGTCTCTAACAACCCTGCCAGAATTGGTCCATATAGTTCCATAATTATATATAGCCCCCATATAAACCGTTTTCAAGATTTGACCTCCGGAGCCTCTTGGAGGAGAAAAATTCATCCGGTCTGGTACAAATTTGGAACGTGGTGTTAGTATATGGCCGCTAACAACCATACCAAAATTGGTCCATATATATAATCGATCTCCAATCACACAAAAATTGATCTATATCCAAAAATAATATACCAAAATTTTATTTCTATTGAAAATTTAGTCAAAATTTTATTTCTATAGAAAATTTAGTCAAAATTTATTTCTATAGAAAATTTTGTCAAATTTTTTTCTATATAGAAAATTTTGTCAAACTGAATTATATACGTATTTAATCGGTTTTTTTTTATTTAATATATACCACGTATGGACTTACTTACAATTTAGAAGACGGTGTTAGGAGGTTTTAAGATACATTGCCATCGGCAATTCGATTGCAGTGTTTAAAAGAAGTTTCTACGCAATCCATGGTGGAGGGTACATAAGCTCATAAGCGTAGGAAGACCTCTGGGGAGGGGGCTTAGACCCCCCAGGAAAATTTTAGCCCCCCCCCCCAAAATTTGAAACTCTTTTTATGATTTTCCATTTTTCAATAAATGTCAATAGTCTTTTTTTAATTTTTATAAAAATTAAACAAGGATATACAATCGCACAAAGTTCCGCTAAAGACTTTCATGAACAATCGAATTACTTGGGTTGTGGTAGCAGTTGCCGATGGCAATGTTTGAAGTCAGATTCCTTCCTGTGTAGCTAAAATAAGTGAGGACATTTTTGGAAGTGTTTTAAAGTTGTGCCTTTAGAACAACTCACAATTTTTTTGCTGGGAAAAGTGTGGAACTACTTTTAGTTGCTTTATTATAAATTAATTGTCGAGTTATTTTGGTGTCTAATTTTTTATTCAATTTTATGAAATAAAACATTAATTGAACCTATAAGTTCAGTGTATAAATTCTTAGATAGGGGGCTATAGCCCCCCCTAGGAAAATTGTCTAGCTACTCTAATGCATAAGCTTCGGCCTGGCCGAACTTACGGCCATATATACTTGTTTAATTTAATTTAGTGTGGCTCCACAATAAAAGGGATGTAAAAAGTATGCTGTATTTGTTGAAAACTTTACTAGTTTTACATCTCGCATTGCTAGTTTTACATGAGCATTGTACAGGGGCCAAATCACCGCAGTCGAAATCGAGTACTTCGTCTTCGTAATGTAGTTTACGCGGACCACCGCAGTCGTTATCGAATTGTTTCTACTCGAAGTTGAACACGATAGGTAGCATGCTATCGAAAACGAAGTATGTAGTGATTTTTGAGCAGAAAAAAGGTGAACAAAAAGAAACAAGTAGTTGGTGAAAATGAAAGTATTATTTATATATTTTGGCGAAATACATTTAAGAAAATGTAATTTTACTTGCATTTAGGGAAACGGAACAAAGAAAGGAGCTCAGTAGCCGCTTCAAAAAGCTCATTTTTTCAAGAACGTTTTTAAAAGCTTCTTTTGACAGACGAAAGCGTCTTTTAACTCTATGGATGTTAAAACACAATTAGTTAAATGCACTCACTTCAAAATAGAATCACTTACAGGCAATGCTAAACGACTGATTTTGTCTCGAATATTTTTCCTTATTAATGCCACTTTGTACTCATCCTCTGAATCCGAAGACGAGGAAAACAAAAACTGATGGATTCATAATAATTTTTACACATATACATATTTTGATCACAAAAAGTTATTTTGAAATCATCCTTTGCTTCCAATTTCTTATTACCATATGTTTACAGCAATGTAAAAAAAAGTAGTAGACAAAATAAATTACGATCGAATGCGGTGATCCAAAATTTTACAACGATCGAAATGTTTCTCGATACGAAACAGAACTCGATGACGAATGCGGTGATTTGGCCCCAGATCGTCACATTTAATGCACCATCGAGTAGGACAATTTTGGCTTAAAGTCTTCCATTGAAATAAGTGTATTTATACCCTTCACCACTACTGTGGTACAGGGTATAATAAGTTTGTGCATTTGTAGCGCCAAGAAATAGTGGTCATAGACCCATCTTTTAGTATACCGATCGGTTTAGAATTAAATTCTGAGTCGATTTAGCGATGTCCGTCTGTCTGTCTGTCCGTCCGTCCGTCTGTCTGTATATGTAATTTTGTGCACAAAGTACAGCTCGCAATTTGAGTCCGATCGTCTTCAAATTTGGCATAGGGCCGTTTCTTGGGACAGAGACAATCGCTATTGGTTTTGGAAAAAATCGGTTCAGATTTAGATATAGCTGTCATATATATTTATCCCCGATTTGGGCATAGTTAGCGTGTTTATCAACCGATTTTCTTGAAATATCGTACATCCAAATATTTTATGAATCTCGAAAATCTTGCAAAATATCAGCGAAATTGGTTCAGATTTAGATATAGCTCCCATATATATCTTTCGTTCGATTTAGACTCATAAGACCACAGAGGCCAAAGTTTTCTACCGATCTTCGTGAAATTTTGCACAGAGGGTAGAATTGACATTCTACCAATGCTTGGTAAATTTGATTGAAATCGGTTCAAATTTAGATATAGCTCCCATATATATCTTTCGTCCGATTTGAACTTATATGGCCACAAAAGCCAGAGTTTTGCCGTGATTTGCTTCAAATTTTGCACAAGGGGTACGTTTATTAGTATCGTTAAGTGTGTCAAATTTTGTTAAAATCGGTTCAGATTTAGATATAGCTCACGTATATATCTTTCGCCCGATTTGGACTTATATGGTCTCAAAAGTCAGAGTTTTGTCCTGACTTACTTCAAATTTTGCACAAGCGGTACTTTTAATGATACTATTGTATGTGCCATATATGGTCAAAATCGACTCAGATTTAGATATAGCTCCCATATATATCTTTCGTCCGATTTGAACTTATATGGCCTCAAAATCCAGGGTTTTGCCGTGATTTGCTTCAAATTTCGCACAAGGAGTACGTTTAGTAGTATCGGTAGTTGTGCCAAATTTTTTTTAAATCGGTTCAGATTTAGATATGGCTCCCATATATATCTTCCGTCCGATTTGCACTCATATGACCAGTGGGGCCAAAGTTATACTCCCATTTACGTAAAATTTCGCATAGATAGCAGAATTATTATTCTAACTATATATGTCAAATTTAGTCAAGATCGGTTCAGATTATATATATATGTAGCTCCCATATACACGTACACCAGAGTTGGGGAAATATGGTAGACTGTTACACATTTTAGACCCATTTTCAATGGAAGTTTCCCCCAATTAACTGGATAGCGTTAGCCGATTTTAATTTTAATTCTAGAGATTTTGCAGAAGTAAAAAAATTGTCTCCTTTATATAGCTTCCAGCAAATGTGAAGTAGTTGAGATGGTAACACAAATTTTAGCCTACATAGGGGTGAAGGGTATAATATAGTCGGCCCCGCCCGACTTTAGACTTTACTTGTTTTTTTTTTTTTTAAATCCGTTTATAATTTTATGAACATTCCTTTGGACTGAAACTTCTTCGAATATACACTCATCCTGGCTATCATCGAATTCGCTGCTCAGCGGACGCGACTGAAGTATTTTGAATTTGCGACGTTTGTTACTTTTTCTATTTTTACGACGCGAATGTGACGTTAACGACGTTGACAACTTTGCGACAGCGCAAACCTAAAAACGTTTGATACAGACCATCTCTGGTATAGTGTCAGCCCGATAATTCAGGCTCACTCAGACTATTCAGTACATTATGATACCACAGTGATGTATTTAACTCAATGACAAGATACCTACTTTTTACAGCCAAGTCGCTCAAAACACTTAGGGAAGCTTTGAAACACTTAGAAATGTCACCTTAGAAATAAACCACTGCTGAAAAACGTTTTGGTGTTTGGTCGAAACTGGAACTAAACCCATGGCCCTTTGTATGTAAGGCGAGCATGGTAACCATAGCACCATGGTGGCAAGCAAACAACAACATTAAATTTTTGTTGAATGTATGTTGGGTCCGTTCAATATGTATCTGTAGATATTGCAGTTAATTATCAAAAATAAGGTTGCTCCCATTGTTCTATATTAAGGTTGCTCCCATTCCACAATGAATATAACGAAGAAATCCCGGAGCATGTGATTCCATTAGAATCGTGTTCGATTTAATATTAATCTACTCATGTTAAACACAAATAAAGAGCTGAATGAAACAAACAGCGCATAACTTCAATACATGAAAGGAAATAGACTACAAAGGAATCTAAAAAATACTAAATGAAAAGATAATTAATCCAAAATGTTCAATACAGAAAAATCAACGAATTCATAGATAATGTAAAATATGATGTTCAAAAATCTCATAAGGAAGCCCTTCGGCAATAAAAACTAGAAATATAAAATAATTTGCTTTTAACGCTGTTAAATGTTAACCATTTATAAAAATCAATCTGTCCGATGACATTCAAATCGAATAATAAACAAAAGAAAAAATCTTCGGAAATATCTGAAGATGTGACTAATGTTTGAACTTTGAGTTAAATGTATCAAATGATTCCGATGATTTAGTAGAAACTAAATGGATCTATCGTCACTTTAACTTTATGTTAATTTATTCCGTCAAATTAGACATCTGATAAACGCAAACTATAACTTTATGCCCATATCTCTGAATACAGTAGCTTATTTCAATAAAGTAAAAAAACGTTTGCTATTAAAAATTCGTGAATATTTATTTATGCAAAATATTTGAACATAAATGTTTCACATTAGTCATAAGTGGGTTTTACCCTAGAATGTATTAGGTCGTAATATTGGTCATGTTTCACAGCTGTTTATTTCATGGTGGGAAAAAAATCGGCATTTTCGACATCTGCATTTTTCTTGAGGTCAAAAAGCAGCCAAAACCGCTCGGAACATTTGAATTGTGTGTGCGGAAAAGCTGCGTTAGGCGTGTCTACTGCACAAAAATGGTTCGACAAGTTAAAAATCGACTTTTACATTGAAGACATGCCTCGAAACGGAAGTCGTACAGATCAATAAAGACCATTTGAAAGTGAAACCATTTGGGAAAATGGTTGTGAACAACAACAAAAAAATAATATCAGTGCAATGAACATTTTTTGCCATCTTCACCCAATAGGTTTTACTCAATGATTCGGAGCATGGATTCCTATATTTGAACATTATATGAACTTATGTTAAAACTATTTGTCTTAGATTTGTCTCAAAACTAAGAGCTACTTCTTTAATCTATCCAGCCCATGAGTCAGTCAAGAATATCTAACAAGCCGTATATACCAGGGATGAAAAGTAAAATTTTTTTTATATATATATATATATATATATATATATATATATATATATATATATATATATATATATATATATATATATATATATATATATATATATATATATATATATATATATATATATATATATATATATATATATATATATATATATATATATATATATATATATATATATAAGGGTTAAGTACTCTTAATCAATTGTTTTAACTAGCCGAGACACAAACCAGGTAGTTTTTGCGTGCGCACCTAATGGGTTAATTACAATTTGGGGAGATAAAATATTTAATAAAATTCAGCACTTTCCAATATATTTGCGCAATAAATGTTGGTATTAAACGGAAGATCTTGAAGAGCACTATAAATGCAAGGTGTTTTTATTATCGAAAACATCCAGGAAATGTTAGTTTTGCTGCTATATTTTAAAAGTTAGTTTGTCGAACTTGAAATAAAATTTAACTATGCCCACTGTGCAAAACCTGCTCTACATTTTTTGGTATCAAATGAATGATCTTGACGAGTACTGTAAATTCAAGTGGTTGTCATGTTTGAACGCATCCTAGAAATGTAGGTTTTTGTTAATTTTTTTATAGTGCTGCATTTATAGTACTCGTCAAGAGGTTTGTGTCTCGGCTACTTAAATTTACAATTTATCTTCACACACATAATATAACATAGCTTTATGCAAAAAAATTGATTTATTTTCTAGTAAACAAAATTTTAAACCAACGAAGTTTTCTTTCGTTGTTAGAGTAATTTCTTTCAGGCTAAAAAAAGTTCGTTTGAAACAACGAGTACCAATAGCAACCAATGGCAAATAGTTTTTAAAGAGAAACTCTTACAAATAAAATAAACTTCTTTGTCTAAAATTTCGTTTCTCTCATCCCTTTTATGCATTGGGATGAGAGAAGTTCCCTTTTCCCTTGATATTCGTGGAAAATGAGCAAATTTGTTGTGGTCATAACGATTCAAAAATCTAAATCTATTCACCTCCAATGAGTTTATTATCAAAGCCTTCATCAAATTTTCGTATGAAAATATTCAGTCAAACAAAATTGGGAATTTGAGCTCAATCACAATGGATTCTATTTATTTATTTATTTATAGTTGATACTAAATTTATAGTAAATATAATATTAGTATAAAGATATAAAAAGCATTGACAACTGAGGCCATCAGCTAATAGTAAGATCTAACAAGAAAATTAAAATTTTTAATGATATCCAATTTATAGAAAATTTTTATAGAAATTTAAATTCTACAGAAATTTTTTAACAAAATTTAACTTTTATAGAAATTTTTGTCTAAATTTTAATTTGTTAAATAAAATTAAAAATTTAACTTTTACAGAAATTTTTATCAAAATTTAACTTTTATAGATATTTTTGTTTACATTTTTTACTTCTATAGAAAATTTTGTTAAAATTTTATTTCTATAGAAAATTTTGTCAAAATTTCATTTCTATACAAAATGTTCTCAAAATTATATTTTTATAAAAAATTTTCTGAATATTATTTTTCTACAGAAAATTTTGACAAAATGTTTACTTCTATAGAAAAATTTTGCCAATAGTTTTACTTCTATAGAGTATTTAGTCCAATTTTTACTTCTATATAAAATTTTACTAAAATTTTATTTCTGTAGAAAATTTTCTCAAAATTGTATTTCTATAGATTTTTTTCGAAATTTTATTTCTTTCATTCCTTTTGTTTTGTTATTTTTGGTTTTTGTTCTTTAATCATTGTTGTTGTTTTTTTTTTATTTCAGCTTAAAACCATACATTGACTAAACTACAAGTGTAGCTTAACCAACAGAGGAAAATAAATTTGATAAACATTCTTTTCCTCTGTTAAGCTACACTTGTAGTTTAGTCAATGTATGGTTTAAAGCTGAAATCAAAACAACAACAACAATGAAATTTTATTTCTATAGAAAATTTAAGTACCACTTAGTTGCAAATGAATATTTTGAAAAATCTATCAAAGCTTTAGGAATTCTACCAAACAGTAAAAATCTATCAACTGTGGCAACAGTGCTTCAAGATCATTCGGAAGACGAGCTGAATATTTCAAATTGTACCAAATAAGTAATTGTAGTACAATTGTACTTTTAGGAAAAGTACGAATTTAGTACAATTGTACCTACATTTACATCCCTGGTACATACAGCCGTAAGTTCGCCGTGCCAAATCAAAAAACACCCCACCTTTTGTTAAAAAAAATCTCGCCGTATCTGAGTAGATCATTATAGAAGTGACGTATAATTTACCATATGGAGGCTACAACATATTCTGGATGATTGTTTGAGTTTGGAGAAATCTTAAAAATTTCGTCTATGTTAAGAGTTCAAGAAAATCGAATTTTTTACCTGAATACTCCTATGCGTGTAAAATCCATGAGAAGTAAAATCTATATATTTTCGGCTCCTATATCCCCAAGAAAACAAATAGGGATTAAAAAATATTAGATTATAGACATCTCGTTTTGCCTATAAACACTGAAAAAAATATTGTCGTGAGGTCAAAGATTTCATGTCTTTAAAATACGAATTTAAATTTTGCTTAGCAAAGAAGACGCATTTCTCTAATATAACGTTTTTTTCCTTGTCCAAAAGCCGATAAACTTTTCAGTGAAGTCATACTGTCCTTATAATGAAGTGATTTCACTTAAAAATGGGTATCATAACATGAAAGAATATGTTTGGGCTAAGGTCAACTTGACTTTAATAATTCAGAAAAATTCTTTAAATTTAATGAAATTGTCTTTAAATTTGTTGTCTTTTTGCATCTTGACTACAAAGCAAAAAATTGTTCAAATACAGGACATGTTTTTCAACACTTTATTTTAAAGACTTTTTTACTTGAAACATAGCATAATTTCTACAGGAAGTCGAATCTTAATTTGGAAAATAAAGTTGTCGTTAACTCGTTTTTAAAGTTAATTGATAGCATATGAAGAAAAAAGGCTGAAAAAGCGAAAAAATTAAAATTTGTTTCCTAGAAGCAAGTACACAAAACCCAAATTTAAAAGAGAATTGTGTCTTAAAAGTATCCTTACTTGTATTCTCCGCTTCTTTGGCTCGGAATCAATACCAAATTTTTTAAAGTAAAGACAAAATCTTTAGAACCGGGCATGTTGTTTTTTCAGTGCAGAGGCTATGCGAGAGCTAATACCAGAATATCGACCGATACACACTATATCTATTCGTTAAAATTGCGCCTTTTATGTACCCATGAAGACAATCGGAACAACGGGTTATATGGGGACTATACTGGATATGAACCAATACACACCATATTTGGCAGATATATTTGTGGGCCTGAATTACATCGCATTTAAATATTCCGATAAATTGGACGAAAATTGCATCTCAGAGAAACTACGTTTCAAATGGGACACAATTGGGATCAACCAAATGGGACACAATTGGGATCAACCACTTTTAAGACATCTCTGTAGGGACCTAAAATACCTCTGGGTTTATAATTTTGGATAAATAGGATAAAAATCGCGGCTTCTATGCCTTAAAGAATCAAATCGGAAGTTCGGTCTATATGAAGGCTATACCTATCCATGGACCAATATAGCCCAATTTCCTGTCCTGCTTGCAAGCAACAAATCTGTGCTATATTTCAAAACGATAGCTTCATTACATCACATGGGGAATGGGAAACTTATTATAACTTAGTTGGTATAAAAAGTGACACAAAAACGCAACCTAAATTTTAGGATGCGAAATTAACACAATATTAAACACAAATTTCTTTAACATAATGAAATTTTAATTGAAATAAACTTTATAATCTTTGCTTCAAAAATTTTTTTTTATAAAATTTAGGACACCAATTTTGTAAATTTGCATCCCTCCGTTAAAGTCCCATGTCTTTGAACTAAGGCTAATTTTACTTAAAGTAAAGAAACAGAATTTTGATTTCAAGAAATTGTCCTTAAATTAACTGAAATATTAAAACTTTAAGATAAAAACGCTTCAAATATAGGCTAAGACTTATTTTGAAGATTTAGTGTCTTTGGTTTAACGGTTTTTTGGAATTAAGAAAACATTTCTTACTTTGAAGTATCCGTTATAATTTGGATTTTTAAACTGGCATTTGTTTGTTCGTGAGTACCTTTATTAATAAAAAAATTGATAAATGAGATCCGTATCCTAATTTTAATTTTATTGGTCCTATATTTAAAGCCAGATAGGTCGCTACAAAAAATTTCTATATTTTAAAGAAGCTGCATCTTTGGCTCGGAATCAATACCAAAATCCTTAAGGGAAGGTGAAAATCTTTGGATCCAAGTAATCTGTCCCCCATTTATATCTTTGCAATGATCCGCAAAAAGTTAATCGAAAATTTAGAAAATTAGATCTGTATCCTACAGTTAGTTTTATAGAACTTACATGTAACATTGGGTTTACTTCCTAAAAAATTATTTTAATAAAATTAACGTTCACTGAAAAAAGCATGCCCGGTTCCAAAGATTTTGTCTTTACTTTAACAATTTTCTTATTGATTCCGAGACAAAGAAGCGGAGAATACAAATAAGGATACTTTTAAGACTTCTAGGAAGCAAATTTTAATGTTTCGTTTCTTCAGCCTTTTTTTCCTTCACATGCTATCAAAGTCCTTTTAAAACGAGTTAACGACAACTTTATTTTCCAAATTAAGACTCGACTTCCGCTAGTAATTATGCTATGTTTCAAGTAAAAAACGTCTTTAATATAAAGTGTTGAAAAACATGTCCTATATTTGAACGATCTTTGTAGTTAAGATGCAAAAAGGCAACAAATATAAAGACAATTTCATTAATTTTAAAGAAATTTTCTGAACTATTAAAGTCAAGTTGACCTTACCCCAAAAATTTTTCATTCATGTTATTTTTCATTCATGTTTAAGTCAAATCACTCAATTATAAGGACAATACGACTTTATTGAAAAGTTTATCGACTTTTGGACAAGTACAATATATTAGAGAAATGCTTTTATGCTAAGCAAAATTTGAATTCGTATTTTAAGGACATGAAATCTTTGCGTCACGACAATATTTTTTTCAGTGTTTTTAGCTCAGAATCATTACCAACATTTTTAAGTAAAGGTCAAATTCTTTGTATCTAAGTAAACTCCTTTTTCTGAGTGTAGTCATTAAATATTGTCAATTTCTATAATTCTATCACAAAAATAATATATTTTCTATTTGTGGCAGTTTTGTGTTCAATATATCTGTAATTGAAAAACGTCATAAAAACCTATTTATCAAATTCTTTAGCTTTGAAATAAAATAACATTTTGGTCTTTGTAGAAATCAAAACCAAAAACATTAATTTATGAAACATTTAAAACTATCAACTGTAATGTTAACAAAAGATTTTACAAATGAATTAATAATCTTCTTTTAAGAACAAGAACAACACTTAATGAAGCATAAGCATAAGAGCAAAATCTTTACTAGTCTTTGATTGGAAAATCCCAATTCGAAAATGATAAATGGTCAAAATTTAGTAATTCATTAATTCAAGGTGAAAATATTGGAATGTTTCCGTGCCCCACATTGAATTGAAGTGAACGAAATGTTTAGTAAATTCATTAGAAATAAATATGCCTTAGGCATATTCTTCATAACTCAACGAAAAAAATATTCGATGCCTAATTCAGATTTGGTAAATACTGACGCGTTGATGTTAAAGTGTATTGTATATTTTCGAATTCATATTCTCGTTGAGCATTGAAGAGAATGGTTAAGATTAAATATCCAATTAAGTATATAATTTCCCAAACTAGGTATCCAAAAGAAAAACCGCATCTCGGATCATACACTAAAAAAATGTGGTTCATTTTTGTATAAAGTTTAAGTTCATCACACCAAAAACTATTTACTTAAAATTGCCACCAAATTCACATTAAAATTTGCAATCACAATCAATAAAATTTCATTTGTTTTTTAGAACAACCAATCAAGCGTAGCAGTTTTTTGAATTATGAGACCTATATATTTCTAAATGCACCCTATGTGAGGAACGAAAATTATACTGAAGAGTTAAATCAGTTTTTTATACCCTCCACCATAGGATGGGGGGTATATTAAGTTTGTCATTCCGTTTGTAACACATCGAAGTATTGCTCTAAGACCCCATAAAGTATATATATTCTGGGTCGTGGTGAAATTCTGAGTTGATCTAAGCATGTCCGTCCGTCCGTCTGTTGAAATCACGATAATTTCCGAACGAAACAAGCTATAAACTTGAAACTTGGCACAAGTAATTAATATTGATGTAGGTCGGGTTTTACCAAAATGACCAAAATTTTATTTCTATAGAAAGTTTTGTCAAAATTTTATTACTATAGAAAATTTTGTCAAAATTTTTTTATTATAAAAAAAATTGTCAATATTTTATTTCTATAGAAAATGTTGTCAAAATTTTATTTCTATAGAAAATTTTGTCAACATATTATTACTATATAAATTTTGTCAAAATTTTATTTCTATAGAAAATTTTGTCAAAATTTTATTTCTTTAGAAAATTTTGTCAAAATTTTATTACTATAGAAAATTTTGTCAAAATTTTTTTCTATACAAAATTTTATCAAAATTTCATTACTATATAAAATTTTGTCAAAATTTTATTATTATAAAAAATTTTGTCAAAATTTTATTATTATAAAAATTTTTTTCAAAATTTTATTTATATAGAAAATTTTGTCAAAATTTTATTATTATAAAAAATTTTGTCAATATTTTATTTCTATAGAAATTGTTGTCAAGATTTTTTTCTATACAAAATTTTGCCAAACTTTTACTACTATAATTTTGTCAAAATTTTATTTCTATAGAAAATTTTGTCAAAATTTTTTTCTATAAAAAATTTTGTCAAAATATTATTACTATAGAAAATTTGTCAAAATTTTATTATTATAGAAATTTTGTCAATATTTTATTTCTATAGAAAATGGTGAAAAAATTTTTTTTTCTATACTAAATTTTGTCGAAATTTTATTACTATAGAAAATTTTGTGAAAATTTTATTATAAAAAATTTTGTCGAAATTTTATTACTATAGAAAATTTTGTCAAAATTTTGTTCTATTCAAAATTTTGTCAAAATTCAATATTTTATTACTATACAATAATATTATAGAAAATTGTGTCAAAATTTTATTTCAATAGAAAATATTGTCAAAATTGTATCAAAATTTTATTTCTATGGAAAATTTTGTCAAACTGAATTACATACGTATTTAATCAGCCTTTTTTTGTTTAATATATACCCCGTATGGACTAACTTACAATTGAGAAGACGGTGTTAAGAAGTTTTAAGATACCTTGCCATCGGCAAGTGTTGCCGCAACACAAGTAATTCGATTGTGGATGTCGGTCTTTAGTACAAGTTTCTATGTAATCCATGGTAAAGGGTACATAAGATTGGGCCTGGCCGAACTTACGGCCGTATATACTTGCTTAATATTTTATTATTTATTGAAATTAAGACATAAATATTTAAAAATTATGACACAAACAAGTATGTACGACTGAAATACAGCGTACAAAGTTCTACTAAAGATTGACGTCCACAACCGAACTACTTTGGTGTGTGGTAACAGTTTCAGATGGTAATTGGCCGATATGGACCAATATTCGCGCTGTTGTTACAATGCATCCCAGCAAAAAAAAGGCTTCCAAAAAAGTAGTTTGGATCCGCAATCTGTAATCCAGAAGTAGAACAATTTTGGATCATCTCCAATGAATTTTACATGGACTTGTCATTGGAGGGAAGTATTCCGTTTTCGAATCTTTGCATTGCTTTAGAAGTTGTGCCTTGGAAGTTAATTTCAATAAAGAGATTTAAAAAACTAAACGTTATGGTTCACTAATTTCATTTTGCATTTTTATCAATATTTTTATTACACTTTTATTTTCTTATTATATAATTTTTCAAATTTTAGAAATTTTTTTGCTACCAACCTGGGTTTATTGGCACCATAACCGAATGTCTTAACAAACTCAGCCACAAACGCCATTGAAGGCGAAGCTCCGAAACGTCAATTAAAATATTTGTGATATGTCCGTATAATGACACCAAAACACAACATTATAACTATTTCTATAGATGTTCTTTATTAGTACGAATAAATTTGAATTTTTCATCAAATATATTTTTTTCCACTTGTACAAATATATTTTTTCCACTCAAACTCAAGAAAAAATTTTAAATTCTAGTAATTTGCAAAGCCTTCTCAAAATAACTCCTGCGATGTGAAAAATCTCTTACATGTTCAAATCTCCACGGGGGTAGAATTTATTTTTTTTCATGGGTTTTTACTTTTTTGAATTGATGTTCGCTTCTTTATTGCTACATTTAATTGTCCAAAATTTAAATTGTGACTTTAAAAATAGCGTATATTTTAAGACTAGTTTAAAAGAAATGTTTGTAGAACAACATCCAATTTTGTTTGGTGGGATATATTAATATCACGTGCCAAATTTTAATCGTGTCGTATGAAATTTTCTCCCCCAGGAGGCTCAATAAGTCAAATATCGATATATATTGAGGCTATAACATATATTATTATAGAGCGGTATGTACCAATTTTCGCATAGTTGTTATATTATATTGACATCAGGTACTACATTTTAACCGATGAAATATGCTCCTCCCAGAGACTTCGATGTCAAATCTAAGGATCAGTTCATACGGGTGCTATATATAATTATAGACCGAAAAGGACCAATATTTGTAAGGTTATTAGAACACATATACTAACATCAAATACCAATTGGATCGGATGAAATTTTCTCTCCCAGAAGGATTCCGAAGTCAATTCTAGGGATCAATTTAAATGTAGCAAAAAGATTTTGATATTCTTACTTGTTTGTTTGGATACACACTTTAAGTCCTGATACAAATCCGACTTTGCCCTTATATCTCATAACGACTGTCACACTATCTCCTTTTTCGTCTCATATTCGCACTTACTCCTTCACAAAAGTAGACGTGAACCGTAGAATAAGACTCAATAGTCAGTCACTAAAATTTTCTTGAGCCAAGAGAATTTTCGTATGTGACGACATTTTTCGTGAGATACGACGATTCCAATCGTGAGTATGAGTCGTTAAAAAGTTTTCCGTACGTGAGATGATTGACGTGGTTCTACGTGATCCAGAAATCAAAAACAAAACTCGTTATTAATTTTCTTGTCCTACTTTAAATTTTCGAACATCACAAAATCACTCTTCACACCACAGTGCCACATCATTGCTACTTACATATATTCCTTTGTGTCTCTGTAGGAATGTAGCCAAAATAAAATCTCTTTATAAAGCTCATCACATGAAAAACTTCCGAAAGACTATTAATTATAATCGTAAAAATACAAAGATTGTCGCAATGAAAGACAACAATAGTAACAACAAAAACAAAAGTATTCAGGACAACAATAAGCGTTAGGTAAACAATTATGCTGATGATGAAAAGCACCTGAACCATTATTGGCCAGGATATGAACACTTTGTAATATCTTCGGAATATCTATTGAAATAAGTGGAGCGACAATGGTGGTGGCTATGCAGGGGAAAAGAAATGAAAAACGTATTATTTGCTATTGTTATGATAGCAAATGCAAACAATTGTCTTTCTAGGTAATTATTATGACAGCAGAAAATGATTCTAGTTTGGTATTATTATAATACAGAATGGCGTTCTTGTACTAAATTCCCCCTTAGAGAATAGCAATGTTTAAATAAAAATAATATTTATATAGAGGATTTTTATATAGTCTCTAATATATCAAATATTTAAACAACCTTTAACTTATATAGTCGAGAAAAGTTTCTACAGGAAAATTCAGCCCAATTCAACCTTCCGTATTGCTGTTTTCTACAGGGAAACGCTAAGTCAACCTGGCTCAATAAACGTTTCTGCACAGAAAAAAACTTTCAACAAAATATTCCCGATTAAAAAGTTGATTGAAGTTGAAAACTTTTTCAATTAAAAAATTAATTGATTCGATTAACATTTTAATCAGTGTAGAAACATTTAACCAATTCAGTCAATGATTGATTTTGTTTTATACTCTCCGCCATAGGGTGGGGGGTATATTAACTTTGTCATTCCGTTTGTAACACATCGAAATATTGCTCTAAGACCCCATAAAGTATATATATTCTGGGACGTGGTGAAATTCTGAGTCGATCTAAACATGTCCGTCATTCCGTCTGTTGAAATCACGCTATCTTCCGAACGAAACAAGCTATCGACTTGAAACTTGGCGCAAGTAGTTGTTATTGTCGGATGGTATTGAAAATGGGACCATATCGGACCACTTTTACGTATAGACCCCATATAAACCGACGCTCAGATTTGGCTTGCGGAGCCTCTTGGAGGAGCAAAATTCATCCGATTCGGTTGAAATTTGGTACGTGGTGTTAGTATATGGTCTCTAACAACCATGCAAAACTTGGTCCAAATCGGTCCATAATTATTTATAGCCCCCATATAAACCGATCCCCAGATTTGGCTTGCGCAGCCTCTAAGAGAAGCAAATTTTATCAGATCCCGCTGAAATTTGGTATATGGTGTAAATATATGGTCTCTAACAATTATGCAAAAATTGGTCCACATCTGTCCATAATTATATATAGCCCCCATACAAACCGATCCCCAGATTTGATCTCCGAAGCCTCTTGGAGGAGCAAAATTCATCCGATCCAGCTGAAATTTGGTACATGGTGTTAGTATATAGTCTCTAAGAACCATGCACAAATTGGTTCACATCGGTCCATAATTATATATAGCCCCCATACAAACCGATCCCCAGATTTGATCTCCGAAGCCTCTTGGAGGAGCAAAATTCATCCGATTCGGTTGAAATTTGGTACGTGGTGTTAGTATATGGTCTCTAACAACCATGCAAAATTTGGTTCACACCGGTCTTAATTATATATACCTCAATTTAAACCGATCCCCAGATTTGACCTCCGGAGCTATTGGAGGAGCAAAATTCATCCGACCCGGTTGAAATTTGGTACGTAGTGAAATTTGGTATAGTGCCCTAATATATGGCCGCTAACACCTATGTCAAAATTGGTCCATATCGGTCTATAGATATATATAGCCGACAGAAAATTTTGTCAAATTTTTATACTTTTCACCACTACTGTGGTACAGGGTATAATAAGTTTGTGCATTTGTATGTAACGCCAAGAAATAGTGGTCATAGACCCATCTTTTAGTATACCGATCGGCTTAGAATTAAATTCTGTCTGTCCGTCCGTCCGTCTGTCTGTATATGTAATTTTGTGCACAAAGTACAGCTCGCAATTTAAGTCCGATCGTCCTAAAATTTGGCATTGGGCCGTTTCTTGGGACAGAGACAATCGCTATTGGTTTTGGAAAAAATCGGTTCAGATTTAGATATAGCTGCCATATATATTTATCCCCGATTTGGTCATAGTTAGCGTGTTTCACAACCGATTTTCTTGAAATACCGTACATCCAAATATTTTACGAATCTCGCAAATCTTGCAAAATATCAGCCAAATCGGTTCAGATTTAGATATAGCTCCCATATATACCTTTCGTCCGATTTAGACTCATATGACCACAGAAGCCAAATTTTACTACCGATCTTCGTGAAATTTTGCACAGAGGATAGAATTGACATTCTACCAATGCTTAGAAAATTTAATTGAAATCGGTTAAAATTTAGATATAGCTCCCATATATATCTTTCGTCCGATTTGAACTTATATGGCCACAAAAGCCAGAGTTTTGCCGCGATTTGCTTCAAATTTTGCACCAGGGGTACATTTAATAGCATCGTTAAGTGTGTCAAATTTTGTTAAAATCGGTTCAGATTTAGATATAGCTCACATATATATCTTTCGCCTGATTTGGACTTATATGGCCTCAAAAGCCAGAGTTTTGCCCTGACTTACTTAAAATTTTGCACAAGCGGTTCTTTTAACGATACTATTGTATGTGCCAAATATGGTCAAAATCGATTCAGATTTAGATATAGCTCCCATATATATCTTTCGTCCGATTTGAACTTATATGGCCTCAAAATCCAGGCTTTTGCCGTGATTTCCTTCAAATTTCGCACTAGGAGTACGTTTAGTAGTATCGGTAATTGTGCCAAATTTGGTTGAAATCGGTTCAGATTTAGATATGAATCCCATATATATCTTCCGTCCGATTTGCACTCATATGACCAGGGGGGCCAAAGTTATAGTCCCATTTACGTGAAATTTCGCATAGATAGCAGAATTATTATTCTAACTTTACATGCCAAATTTAGTCAAAATCGGTTCAGATTATATATAGCTCCCATATATACGTACACCAGAGTTTGGGAAATATGGTAGACTGTTACACTTACATTTTCAATGGAAATTTCCTCCAATTAACTAGATAGCGTTAGCGGATTTAAATTTTAATTCTAGAGATTTTGTAGAAGTAAAAAAATTATCTGCTTTATATAGCTTCCAACAAATGTGAAGTACTTGAGATGGTAACACAAATGTTGGCCCACATAGGGGTGAAGCGTATAATATAGTCGGCCCCGCCCAACTTTAGACTTTACTTGTTATACCCTCCACCATAGGATGGGGGTATATTAACTTTGTCATTCCGTTTGTAACACATCGAAATATTGCTCTAAGACCCCATAAAGTATATATATTCTGGGTCGTGGTGAAATTCTGAGTCGATCTAAGCATGTCCGTCCGTCCGTCCGTCTGTCCGTCCGTCTGTGGAAATCACGCTAACTTCCGAACGAAACAAGCTATCGACTTGAAACTTGGCACAAGTAGTTGTTATTGATGTAGGTCGGATGGTATTGAAAATAGCCCATATCGGACCACGTTTACGTATAGCCCCCATATAAACCGATCCCCAAATTTGGCTTGGGGAGCCTCCCGGAGCAGCAAAATTCATCCGATCCGGTTGAAATTTAGTACGTGGTCTTAGTATACGGTTTTTAACAACCATGCAAAAATTGGTCCATATCGGTCCATAATTATATATAGCCCCCATATAAACCGATCCCCAGATTTGACCTCCGGAGCCTCTTGGAGGGGCAAAATTCATCCGATCCGGTTGAAATTTGGTACCTGATGTTAGTTTACGGCCTCTAATAACCATGCAAAAATTGGTCCATATCGGTCCATAATTATATATAGCCCCCATATAAACCGATCCCCAGATTTGACCTCCGGAGCCTCTTGGAAGAGCAAAATTCATCCGATACGGTTGAAATTTGGTACATTTTGTCAATATATGGCCTCTAACAGCCATGTAAAAATTGGTCCATATCGGTCTTTAGTTATATATAGCCGATGACTTATTACACAAAAATTGGTCCATATCTATCTACCAAAACTTTATTTCCATAGAAAATTTTGTCAAATTTTATTACTATAGAAAGTTTTGTTAAAATTTCATTTCTATAGAAAGTTTTGTCAAAAGTTTATTTCTATAGAAATGTTTGTCAAAAGTTTATTTCTATAGAAAAATTTGTAAAAAATTTATTTCTGTAGAAAATTTTGTCAACATTTTATTTCTATACAAAATTTTGTCAAAATTTTATTTCTATACAAAATTTTGTCAACATTTTATTTCTATAGAAATTTTTGTCAAAATTGTATTGCTATAGAAAATTTTGTCAACATTTTACTTCCATAGAAAATTTTGTCAACATTTTATTTCTATAGAAAATTTTGTCAAGTTTTTATTTCTATAGAAAATTTTGTCAAATTTTTATTTCTATAGAAAATGTTGTCAAAATTTTATTTCTATAGAAAATTTTGTCAAGGTTTCATTTCTATAGAAAATTTTGTCAAAATTTTATTTCTATAGAAAATTTTGTCAAACTAGATTATATACGTATTTAATCGGCCTTTTTTTGTTTAATATATACCCCGTATGGGCTAACTTACAATTTAGAAGACAGTGTTAAAAAGTTTTACGATACCTTGCCATTGGCAAGTGTTATCGCAACCCAAGTAATTCGATTGTGGATGACAGCCTTTAGTAGAAGTTCCTACGCAATCCATGGTGGAGGGTACATAAGATTCGGCCTGGACGAACTTACGGCCGTATATACTTGTTTTTACTATAGAAAATTTTGTCAAATTGTTTTTACTCTAGAAATTTTTTTCAACATACATTTTATTACTCTACCCAACAAAACTTATGATTGCTGGTGGTACCTTCAACTTTTGTGGAAGCGGAAAATCTTACTCAGACTTCAAATCATTGTTGTTGTTGTTGCAATCAATCCCTGTAGTTTCTTTCTTCGGTTGTTGCTATTCTTTTGGGGACAAAAACTAATAATTTAGCTCATATTTAAGTAGGAAGAATTCCCCAGTTCTTCATTGGATTTTATTTCTATCGAAAATTGTCATATTTTGTCAAAAATTTATTTCTATAGAAAATTTTGTCAAAAATTTTTTGCTATAGAAAATTTAGACAATTTTATTTCTATGGAAAATGTTGTAAAAATTTAATTTCTATAGAAAATTTTGTCAAAATTTTAATTCTATAGAAAATGTTGTCAAAATTTTATTTCTATAGAAAATTTTGTCAAAATTTTGTCAAACTGAATTATTTACGTATTTAATCGGCCTTTTTTGTTTAACATATGCCCCGTATGGACTATCTTACAATTTAAAAGACGGTGTTAAGAAGTTGTAAGATACCTTACCATCGGCAAGTGTTACCGCAACCCAAGTAATTCGATTGTGGATGACAGTCTATAGTAGAAGTTTTTACGCAATCCATGGTGGAGGGTACATAAGATTCGGCCTGGCCGAACTTACGGCCGTATATACTTGTTTTTTTTTTTTTTTTTTTTTTTTAATTTTGAATTAAACATTAATTGATACAATTAAGTTTTTAATCAAACTCGTATGTGTAAGTCAGTAAAAAATTATGTTTTTTTTTTTAATTTTTATTTAAAAATTTGTTTGAAACAATCAATTCTTGAAGCAAACTAAAAAAGGATTAAACCAATTAAACCAATCAAAACCAATTAAAAATGTTATTTAATCAATAAAAAAATAATTGAAATTTTCTACTTTACTTACTTTTTGATGCCCAGTTAAAACTGTGATTGATAGCATCATTTTCGTGATTGAAGACATTTCATTAAAAAAATAAATTGTATCAATCAATTTTGTGATTGAATCAGAAAAACAAATTTGTTGTGTATTGGAAAACTTTAATTCAGTCTTGCTGAATAAACTTTTCTACAGAAAAACTTTAATTCGGTCTTGCTGAATAAATATTTGTATATGAAGCTTTTAATTCAACCTTGTTGAATAAATTTATCTGTAGGAAAACTTTTCTTCAGCCTTGCTGAATAAATTTTTCGATAGGAAATCTTTAATTCAGTCTTGCTGAATAAACTGCTCTATAGGAAAACTTTAATTCAGCAAGGTTGAATAAACTTTTCTATAGGAAAACATTAATTCAGCCGTTAAAAAAATTATTGGATCAATTAATTTTATGATAGAATCAAAAAACTAATTTTTTGTGTAAGGGAAAACTTTAATTCAAACTTTAATTCGGCCTTGCTGAATAAATTTTTGTATATGAAATTTTACTTCAACCTTGTTGATTAACTTTATCTTTAGGAAAGTTTTTATTCAGTCTTGCTGAATACATTTCTCTGTAGGAAAACCTTAATTCATCCGTGCTGAATAAACGTTTTTATAGGAAAACTTTAATTTAGCCTGTCTTAATAAACTTTTCTACAGGGAAACTTTAATTCAGCCTTTGTGAATAAATTTCTCTATAGGGCAACTTTAATTCAACTTGGCTGAATGAACTCTTTATAAGAAATCTTTATTTTAGCCTGGTTAAAAAAATGTATCTATACGAAAAATTTAATTCAACCTGGTTGAATAAACTTTTCTATAGGAAAATTTTAGTTCATCCTAGCTGGATAAACTTTTCTATAGGAAAACTTTGATTCAGCTTAGCTGGATAAACTTTTCTATAGGAAAATTTAAATTATGTATAGCTGAATAAACTTTTCTACAGGAAATTTTTAATCCATCTTGAAGTGACTTAGTTTTTCTGAAGAAAAGATTAATATTAATAAATAAAATACTTTAAATAATGACCATTTTGAGGATGCCTTGTGTTTAATTATTTTGCAGCTGCAACACAAAGATTCGAATAAAAGTTTTCACAAGTTTTTACGGTAATGACAATTGTTTTATTCTTCCTCTTTTTACAAGAATAAAAACCAGCTCCTTGAGATTCGTGTTGTTTAGTTTTTCTTCCTCCCTCATCGAAGGTTAGTACATTAAAATTTTTATATTTTATGGTCACTTTGTTCTTTTCTGCAATTGCTAATACCACAACTGAGAGATAGTAGCATAAGCAAACCAATTCAGAAAAATGATGCCAGATGGTTTTTGTGAAGAAATTTGAAATAAAAATTCATAAAAGATCAATATGACCCAGGGTACACTTATAAGGTAGAGTCACTAAAACAAAATTTCTCTTGTTTGTGTGTGAGCTTGGCGGTAATCCTTCCGTCAAATTCCGTTGCTTTTATTGGGTGGTTTACTTGTGCGTGTGTATAGAATAAAAAAATAAAATAATCAGCTGTCTTTATATTACTATAAGATTACCATGAATATGACCCGATAAAAGTTTCAATATGACCCTCTCAGAGTGCCACGAAAATATGTAATTGCTAAGTAAATAAAATGGTAAGTAAATTTCGAAAAAAGTAATATATTTAAAAAACGTGGCACCATATTTTTCAAAGTAATGTAATCGGCACAATATTTTCCACAGATCTTCGTTTAACATAGATCTAAAAACAAAATTCGATCGACATTGAATTCTCGATGGGAACAAGTTTCGAAAATAAATAGACCGTTTGCTTTCTAAATACGATGATATGGCAACACAGTGTTTTAGTGAATTTTCCATTGTACATGGTTTTGCAGAGCTTGCGTATTGGCCACCTTGCGATAATACCATCTTTTAAAAGAGAATTAAAAACTTTTGCCTGTAGCAAATTAAAAAAAAAAAAAAAAACTCAGAGCAATTATTAAAATGAAAGTAGCTATGGCTCATTTGTGTATAATTTGGTAAATAGAAAATATATTAAAATTTGCATATGGATACGAAAAGCATTTATGTTTTATTTGTGAATGCATACAAATCGGATATTAGCATAAATTGAGCTTCGAGTCATTTACATCAGGACGGTAAGTCACGTTTGCATTTCTTTTTCAACCTACTTTGATAGTTATTGCAACAAGGATTTAATGAAATGAAACAATGAAATCTCTTATTATTATTTATATTATTTAATTTAAAATTAAATTAAATATTATAAAGATGATTCCGCGTGTAAATCGGTGAAATCGTTTATTTAAAAAATCAAATTAAATTTCTTTTTCAAGTTCAATTAGTATAAAATTCAGGAAAAATATTCAGTTAGGCTTTCGCTTTTCCAAATCCGATTGCCGGGCCTCACGCTTGACACCTGCCATCAGATTTTGTACAGCCACTTGTCCACCTTCTTCGCCGCAGAAAGCCAGTTTGCCTTGAACTGCTGCTCGTCCTTAGCAGTTTTTTTTTTGTCTTCTTTAGGTTCCGCTTGACAATAGCCCAGTATTTCTCAATTGGGCGGAGCTCTGGCGTGTTGGGAGGGTTCTTGTCCTTGGGAACCACCTGCACGTTGTTGGCGGCGTACCACTCCATGGCCTTTTTACCGTAATGGCAAGATGCCAAACCCGCCAAAACAGTACGGAACAACCGTGTTTCTTCAGGAAAGGCAGCAGACGTTTATTCAAACACTCTTTCACGTAAATTTCTTGGTTGACAGTCCCGGAAGCTATGAAAATGCTGCTTTTCAAGCCACAGGTAGAGATGGCTTGCCAAACCAGATATTTCTTTGCGAACTTTGACAGTTTTATGTGCTTGAAAATATCTGCTTCCTTTCCCCTTCCTTTTGCCGTATAAAACGCCTGTCCCGGAAGCTGCTTGTAGTCGGCTTTGACGTAGGTTTCGTCGCCCATTACAACGCAGTCAAACTTCGTCAGCATCGTCGTGTACAGCCTCCGGGATCGCGCTTTGGCCGTCGTATTTTGTTTATCATCGCGATTTGGAGTCACTACCTTCTTGTAAGTCGATAGTCCGGCTCGTTTTTTTGGCTCGATGCACGGTTGTAGATGATACACCCAGCTTATTTGCGGCATCTCGCAGAGAGAGGTTAGGGTTTCGCTTGAAACTACCGGCAACTCTCTTTGTCGTCTCAGCGACTTCCCCGATCCAGATTTTCTGGCTGTCGACAAACGTTCCCCAAACACTTTAATTACATTTGTAACGGTTGATTTTGCAATTTTTAGCGATTTTGCCAGCTTTGCGTGCGAGTAGCTCGGATTTTCGCGATGCGCGAGCAAAATTTTGATACACTGCTCTTCTTGCTTGGACGGCATTTTGACAACTGAAGAGTGAATTCCAAAATCAAAATAGGAGCAACATTCTACACACACACACCTTCAAAATGAGGGGTGTTCAGGTTTTTTAATGCAAAATTGAAAGAAATACGTCAAGTTTATATTGACCAAATTTTGCCCGTATCACCCTTTACGATAATCGAATATTCTGTCATGTTAGCACTACATCTGACTTCGAGCGTGTAACCGAAATTCTTTTTTTCTTTTCAAAATAATTTATTAGTTTACAAAAATTTAATAAACAAAGTAAACACAGTAAATTTCTATAGAATTAGATCTGCCTTACATATAAATTTATATAGCCCTATATACATATAGATCTGATGTTAGATTTTGTCATATATGGGATTGTGTATAGTTACATCTAATTACATCTCACCATATCTGCTTAGACCCAAAGTGGCCAATTTTGAGATCTGATCATATCTAATTCGATCCACCATTTTTTTTTACACGTGTGGGTAAGTTTGCTTGGTTATAATGTGGCTAATGTCGAGATCTAATCCTATTTAATTATATCCGCCAATTTTTACACGGGCACCTCATACGTTTTTCAAGACCATAGTGTTATATTTGAACAGTGAACATGGAACATTTTTGTCGCAAACATATTTTTTCACCAAAACTAAATATGCTTGCCAAAATCCGAAACATAATTTTGCATTGAAATTCTGCATTCTTCTGATTCTGATTTATCTACTTTAAATGAAAGACAATTTATATACTTGTCTTTTATTAATTTGTAACGAGTGTCCGGTATTTGGAAACTAGAGGATTTTAGAAAAAATAAGGAGAGACATTAACCAGAAAATAGCATGACGGACGAATTCATGTTACCACGACGAAGAATATATGCCGATGTATAATGCAACAAAGCAAAGCGACTATTTTTTTTAATTTTTTTTTTTTGGAAATTTGGAAAAAATGTCGGAAATAACATCAAATTTTAGAATAAGTTTATATTTGTTCGAATTGGCTAAGTTTGCAACGAATAAAAACGCTACTAGACGAATTGTCGTCTTGGGATGATCGACACTTTTGGTATTTTTTAGAGCCAACCTTATTCTACAAAATGCACCAAAATGCCGAATGGATTGAATTCCTAGATATTTTGGTGGCCATTGTGCGGTAGTTATGAAGCGAGGAGCCCATAAAATTGAAAATTTGGCCACCAGACTTCCCAAGAAAAAGAAATTTTATATGAAAAACTTAAAATGGCTGTATCTCCTAAACCAAGGCTTTGATCGAGAAAATAACGTTAATTCGTGATCACTCTAAAAAATTCAAAATTTGGCCACCAAACCCTCAAAAGAAGTCAAAATTTCCATATCTGCTACACTAAGGCTCTAATCGAGAAAATACTGATATTTCGTGCTCACCCCAAAAACATCAAAATTTGACCACCAGACCACCGAAAAAGTCGAAATTTCATATGGAATACTTAAAATGGCTGTACCTCCTAAACTAAGGCTCTAATCATGAAAATCTCCTAAACCTGGTTTTTAAGTCAATCTTAGGTCACGCTGCTGAGAGCGATGATGCTCACTCTTGTTGGAATGTCCATGATCTGCAGCCAAAAAATACGTCTTCACAGGGCTCTAATATTGACTTTGACCCCACGAGCGTGAAGCGACCATCTGGTGTTACGTTAGGCCACCTTACAGTAACGAGCCATGGTCCGTGAAGCAAAATATTTATTGACATTTAAGGTGGGTATTAAGTTCGAGTTTAGGCGCTAAAACCAAAAAAAAAAAAAATAGTAAAAAACAAGTATATACGGCCGTAAGTTCGGCCAGGCCGAATCTTATGTACCCTCCACCATGGATTGTGTAGAAACTTCTACGAAAAACTGTCATCCATAAATTTCAACTCACTCGGATGAAATTTGCTCCTCCAAGAGGCTCCAAAACCAAATCTCGGGATCGGTTTATATGGGGGATATAAATGATTATGGACTGATATGGACCACTTTTGGCATGGTTGTTAAATATCATATACTACCACCACGTACAAAATTTCAACCAGATCGGATGAATTTTGCTTCTCCAAAAGGCACCGGAGGTCAAATCTGGCGATCGGTTTATATGGGAGCTACACAGATCGTCCGACATACACAAATCGACTCAGAATTTCACCACGACCCAGAATATATATACTTTATGGGGTCTTAGATCAATATTTCGATGTGTTACATACGGAATGACAAAGTTAATATACCCCCATCCTATGGTGGAGGGTATAAAAATATAAAATTATAACTCGATGATGCAAATTTTATTATAACTTGAAGGGCGATAGCCCAAAGCTGCTTTTCATAGAGTTTATATTCTTTATAAAGGATTATTAAAGAAAAGTAATAGTGAAAAAATGCAGATTTTAATAAAATTAATACTATCCTTTACACTGAAAAAAATATTGTCGTTAGGTCAAAGATTTCATGTCTTTAAAATACAAATGCAAATTTTGCTTACCATAGAAGACGCATTTCTCTACTATAAAGTTTTTTTCCTTGTCCAAAAGTCGATAAACTTTTTAATGAAGTCGTATTGTCCTTATAATTAAGTGATTTCACTTAAAAATGGGTATCGTAACATGAAAGAAAAAATGTTTGGGCTAAGGTCAACTTGACTTTAATAATTCAGAAAAATTCTTTAAATTTAATGAAATTGTCTTTAAATTTGTTGTCTTTTTGCATCTTGACTACAAAGCAAAAAATCGTTCAAATATAGGACATGATTTTCAACACGTTATTTTACTTGAAACATAGCATAATTTTAACTGGAAGTCGAGTCTTAATTTGGAAAATAAAGTTGTTGTTAACTCGTTTTTAAAGGACTTGGATAGTATATGAAGAAAAAAGCTGAAAAAGCGAAATATTAAAATTTGCTTCCTAGAAGCAGGTACACAAAATCCAAATTTATAAGAGAAGTGTATCTTAAAAGTGTCCTTTCTTGTATTCTCCGCTTCTTTCGCTCGGAATCAATACCAAAATTTTTAAAGTAAAGGCAAAATCTTTGGAAACGGGTATGCTTTTTGTTCAGTGTGCACACAAAACAAAATTATTTCGGGATTCGAAATGCGGTCCATACAGTTTCTAAGACAACACACTATCCACTCTTACAGTCATCAACAGACAATTATCGCTGTAGCCATCAACGCACAAGCAACGCAAACAGCCAAGTAGTTATATTTCTAAAGCATAGATTTCGGCGCCCACGAGTCGATGTATAGAAACCTTTAGTTATCCACCGTGGAGCAATGGTCAGCATGCTCGCCTTATATTCAAAGGGTCGAAGGTTCACACCCTGTATATTTTTACACATATTCTAAAAATGTTCGGAAGATTTCGAAAAGATGTTCGGCCTTATTACTAATATATTACATGAAACTTCAAAAAGACTTAAAGTTAAAAAACAACTGTGTTTGATATAAACGCCCGTCCGTCCGTCTGTTGAAATCACGCTAACTTCCGAACGAAACAAGCTATCGACTTGAAGCTTGCCAAAAGTAGTTGTTATTGATGTAGGTCGAATGGACCCAAAATATGGCTTGAAGACCCTCTAAGAGAAGCAATCCGATCCGGCTGAAATTTGGTACATGGTTTTAGTATATGGTCTCTAACAACCATGCAAAAATTGGTCCACATCGGTGAATAATTATATATAGCCCCCATATAAACCGATCACCAGATTTGACCTCCGGAGCCTCTTGGAAGACCAAAATTCATCTGATTCAGTTGATATTTGGTACGTGGTGTAAATATATGGCCTCAAAAACCCATGCAAAAATTGGTCGAAATCGGTCAATAATTATATATAGCCCCCATATAAACCGATCCCCAGATTTGACCTCCGAAGCCCCTTTGGAAGAGCAAAATTCGTCCGATTCGGTTGAAATATGGTACGTGATGTTAGTATATGGTATCCAACAACCATGCAGGAATTGGTTCATATCAGTCCATAATTACATATAACCCCCATATAAACCGATCCCCAGATTTGACCTCCGGTGCCTTTTGGAGAAGCAAAATTCATCCGATATGGTTGAAATTTGGTACGTGGTGGTAGTATATGATATTTAACAACCATGTCAAAAGTGGTCCATATCAGTCCCGATCCCGAGATTTGGTGTTGGAGCCTCTTGGAGGAGCAAATTTCATCCGAGTCAGTTGACATTTGGTACATTGTGCTAGTATATGGCCGTTAGCAACCATGCCTAACTAGGTCCATATCGGTCTATAGTTATATATAGCCCTCAGATATATCGATATCCAATCACACAAAAATGGGTGCATATTACGTTCATAATTGTACACGCAAAGAAAAAAAACGTTTGGAAAACGTGTACCGAAAACGTTTTTCTTTTGTTAGAGTTTTTTGAATTGCTTCGAAAATTTTAAACTTTTATCACCAAAAAATTTCGTTTGTTACAAAATGTTTATTTTTTCAATAAAAAAAGTTATTTTTGAAACAACCACACGGTCCATTTCGTTTATATCAAACACTGTTCTCTTCTGACTTTAGGTCTTTAATAAGACACATTTCACAGTTCAAAATTTAATATACTACAATGTAATGTTGAAAATTTTTTCCGAATCTTCCGAACATATCTGGAATATATGTAAAAAAAAAAACTTTGGTAGAAGCAGGGATCGAACCCACGACCCTTGGCATGCAAGTCGGACGTAGCAACCACTGCTCCACGGTGCCAAACTAAATGTTTGTTTCTGTTAAATAAACTTTGTTTATTCGGTTCGTGGGCGACGAAAGCTATGCTATATAAATATAACTTATATGGATATTTATCTATTGATGACCATAACTGGTACATAGCTCAGAGGTTAGTGTGTTGGCTTACAAAGTGCATGGTCCGCGGTTCGATTCTCCGTCCAGGCGAAAGGTAAAAAAATTTTAAAAATTTTTAAGATCGTATAATTCCTTCTACATTGTTGGTATTACAGGAAAAGGTGTTAAGAACTAAAAAATCTCGTGGATGTGAGGGAAAATGCAATTAGCAAGAAAACAATGTTTTTTTCGTTTGTCTTTATGAAATTGTTTTTACATCCTGGAAAAGAATAAACGTTTATCACAAAAAGTATATACTTTTCTTCCAAAAACACTTCCTTACAGTGTAAACGTTTATCACAAAAAGTATATACTTTTCTTCCAAAAACACTTCCTTACAGCGAAAAGCAAATGAGAAACGAACTTTGTTTGTCTAAAATTTCGTTTGGGACGAAAGAATTATTTTTTTGCGTGTATATAGCCCCCATATAAGCGACCCCCCAAATTTCAATTCTGGCTCCCTACGTACCGTGCAAAAGTCCATATCGATTCGTAATTATTTGTGGACTGATCTACACATACCTTTTCTGTCTAATATATTCCAACTATGGACTAACTCACAATTTAGAAAACGATTTAAGATACCACAACCCAAGTAATTCGATTGTGGATGACAGTCTTTCGTAGAAGTTTCTACGCTATCCATGGTGGAGGGTACATAAGATTCGGCCTGGCCGAACTTACGGCCATATATACTTGTTTTTTGTTTTTCAGACGAGCGGCTTAAAAATAATAACAACTTGAAATTGGTTGCAATGCATATCAGTCACACTTCATATACATTATGGAGTCTGTGACCAATATTTCGATGCGTTACAGACGTAATGACAATCTCTGTATACCCTCTCTTCTATGGTAGAGGATATAAAAACAATATATGGCATTACCAATTCCAATTTCTTTCGGCTCTTCTATAACAATAGCTAAACATCATAAATATGACAATCACTTGTTGAAACAGCACTTCACCCGTTTCTTTTATACTAAAATAACATTTATGCAATTTATTTGGACTGCGAAAAAAAAATCAAAGTTTCTTAAAGATGTGATACATGACTTTTCATCCCATTTATGAAAATATAATAAAAATATCATTGTGTACTTAGGCAAATTGTTATATGTTAAAAAAATATTAAATATTTATTCGCATCATGGTTGTACAACATGTCGCATAAATAAACATATTTTCATAGACTGAAAAAATAATTTGTAAATTTTCAATTTCACATGGTGTGACGAGTGATTCTCCCAGCGTAAACAAACGAATAGCGCTTCCCAAAAAAAAAATTGGAGAATGAGAATTCCAACACCATACATGAGTTGTCATGCAATCAATCTGTCAACAATACATGAATCTGATGCGAAAAGAAAACGATGATGATGTGGATGTGGATGGGATGATGACAATGCCTACGAATTCTTTGCTCAAAACCATACATCCAAAGGTTTCCATGACTAACACTGTAATAAATGGTTTATAGCGTAGAAAAACAGCACAAAGAAATTTTTGCATATTCGTAGCCATGTTTTTTTACATCAACAGTGGGATATGATTGCAGAAAATGTCGAATATGTACTAACGAAAATAATATCGAATACTATAAATAAATATATAGAATTGCTTTTGAGGTAAACATGAATTGAACTAAATAAAATCATCACAATTGCGTTACTTCCCAAATAAGTATTGTAACTCATTTCATTTCTTCTAATTGATAATGAAGATTTTATAGTAAAATTTTCGAATTAATAACCACATACTCTTACCATCACATCATCAGAAAGCTAGTATCACAAATATTTATTTACTTCATTTTTATGTATAATATATACACTATTTATTTTAAATATTATACTCGTAAATACCCTGAATGCCGAGTGCAAGTTTCTGTCACCGGAATTGGAGCAATTGGCTAATAAAACAGATTACTAGCGTCATCAGCCTTGGATGTATAAAGACAGAGAGTAAGATCAACAACCAGATCAAATACACACAATGAAAATTTCATTAGAATTGAGCCACATAACGAAGTTTTTCTATCAATGTAAGGGCTAAATGTTAAAAATGCCACCGAGCAGGCGGGACATTTAGAACTTTGTAGACAATATTGACTAATGCAAGAAGAAATATTAGGAACAAAGGACATAGTAGTGAGACATGACACTAATTACACTGTATCCCGAGTGAACGTTTGTGGCACCGGAATGGCAGCGGTTTGATAATGCCCTAGGCAGATGACGCTCGGAATCCATTTATCAAAATCTGGCATTCCGGAGTTAGAAACTTGCACTAGACATTTAGGGTATTCAGATCTCCTATGATAAAAATTGATATACAATTTTTATGGCAAATTATACGCTGGTAGAAAAATCTTCGAATGATTAAAAAAATGTGTTATGTGTCACAAAATTTTCATTATTAAAACGAATTTTATAAAAAACGAAATTTAACAAGTATATATGGCCGTAAGTTCGGCCAGGCCGAATCTTATGTACCTTCCACCATGGATTTCGTAGAAATTTCTACGAAAGACTGTCGTCCACAATCGAATTACGTGGGTTGTGGTATCTTAAAACTTCTTAACATCGTTTTCTAAATTGTGAGTTAGTCCATACGTGGTATATATTATACAAAAAAGTATGTGTAGGTAAGTCTACAAATAATTACGAATCGGTATGGACTTTTGCACTGTAAGTAGGGAGCCAGAATTGAAATATGGGGGTCGCTTATATGTGGACTATATACAATTATGAACTTGATATGGACCAATTTTTGTGTGATTGGGGATCGATTTATCTGAGGGCTATATATAACTATAGACCGATATGGACCTAGTTAGGCATGGTTGTTAACGGCCATATACTACCACAAGGTACCAAATTTCAACTGACTCGGCCATATACTAGCACAAGGTACCAAATTTCAACTAACTCGGCCATATACTAGCACAAGGCACCAAATTTCAACTGACTCCGATGAAATTTGCTCCTCCAAGAGGTTTCAAAACCAAATCTCGGGATCGGTTTATATGGGGTCTATACGAGTATATGATTATGGACTGATATGGACCACTTCTGGCATGGTTGTTAAATATCATATAGTAAAACCATGTACCAAATTTGAACCTGATCGGATGAATCTTGCTTCTCCAAAAGGCACAGGAGGTCAAATCAGGGAATCGGTTTATATGGGGGCTATATATAATTATGGACTGATATGAAACAATTCCTGCATGGTTGTTGGATACCGTATACTAACATGACATACCAAATTTCAACCGAATCGGATGAACTTTGCTCTTCCAAGGGGCTCCGGAGGTCAAATCTGGGGATCGGTTTATATGGGGGCTATATATATTTATGGACCGATTTCGACCAATTTTTGCATGGGTGTTTGAGGCCATATATTAACACCACGTACCAAATATCAACTGAATCAGATGAATTTTGGTCTTCCAAGAGGCTCCGGAGGTCAAATCTGGTGATCGGTTTATATGGGGCTATATATAATTATGCACCGATGTGGACCAATTTTTGCACGGTCAGTAGAGACCATATACTAACACCATGTACCAAATTTCAGCCGGATCGGATGAAATTTGCTTCTCTTAGAGGCTTCGAAAGTCAAATCGTGGGATCGGTTTATATGGGGGCTATATATAATTATGGACCGATGTGGACCAATTTTTGCATGGTTGTTAGAGACCATATACTAACACCATGTACCCAATTTCAGCCGGATCGCATGAAATTTTCTTCTCTTTGAGGATACGCAATCCAATTCTGGGGATCGGTTTATATTGGAGGCTATATATAATTATGGTCCGATGTGAACCAATTTTTGAATGGTTATTAAAGACCACATACTAACACCATGTACCAAATTTCAGCCGGATCGGATGAAATTTGCTTCTCTTAGAGGCTCCGAAAATCAAATCGGGGGATCGGTTTATATGGGGGCTATATATAATTATGGACCGATGTGGACCAATTTTGGCGTGGTTGTTAGAGGCAATATATTAACACCATGTACCAAATTTCAGCCGGATCGGATGAAATTTGCTTCTCTTAGAGGATCTGCAAGCCAAATTTGGGGGTCCGTTTATATGGGGGCTATACGTAAAAGTGGACCGATATGGTCCATTTGCAATACCATCCGACCTACATCAATAACAACAACTTGTGTCAAGTTTCAAGTCGATAGCTTGTTTCGTTCGGAAGTTAGCGTGATTTCAACGGACGGACATGCTCAGATTGACTCAGAATTTCATCGCGACCCAGAGTATATATACTTTATGGGATCTTAGAGCAATATTTCGATGTGTTACAAAGGGAATGACAAAGTTAATAAACCCCCATCCTATGGTGGAGGGTATAAAAAAATGAAGAATTCTTCAATATTTATGAAATTATTTATCGGTCATATTTTTGTATCTTTACTATAAAGCACAAATGCATTCAACAATAGGAGACGTCTTTCAAGAATTTCCCAGCAAAAAAGCGTCGCCAAAAAAGTAGTGATCCGGAGTTCTTTTTGGACCCGGAATTGATGAAAAATTGACGCAGAAGCGATGAATTTAGCATGGGCTTGTCACAAAATCGGAGGGATGTCCACCATTTCAACAGCTGTTGTACTGAATTTACACTACGAGTACTTCTTAAGGTATGATCTGAATTCAAGTTTTTAAGGGATATCTACCCACTATGAGTTCTATTAATCCTACACTGAAAAAATAATATGGTCGTGAGGTCAAAGATGTTATGTCCTTAAAATACGAACGCAAATTTTGCTTAGCATACACCGACGAAAAATACTGTTTTTCATATGTTTGGGTGTAAAAATTATATGTTGGGAACTCACATTTTTTAACACAATAGTGCAAGCATATAATGTTCATAAACTAACATAACATATTTGGGACATATATGTTAATATGTTAGAACATATTATGTTTGGGACATAAAATGTTTCTAAATATAATATGGTTAGATGCAAACATATATTAATTTAGAAATAGTTTATAAACATATATGTGTTTAGAAAGAGAGACCTAGAGAGTATGCTGCAAATAAAATAATGGAAGTAACCAATTGGCGGCTTAAAAATATATCCACACAAAGAAAATTTCATTAACATTTTTTTTCTAGCAATGTATGCCCTAAGGTGAAACATAATATGTTTGAACAATACAAACAATATTTTGTTTGGATCAATCCTGAAAATATAAAATAATGGAAGTAACCAATTGGCGGCTTAAAAATATATCCACACAAAGAAAATTTCATTAAAATTTTTTTATAGCAATGTATGCTCTAAGGTGAAACATAATATGTTTGAACAATACAAACAATATTTTGTTTGCGTTTTTTTTTTTATTTTTTCATGCATACTAATAAAGAACATCTAGTGAAATAGTTATAATGTTGTGCTTTGGTGTCATTATACGGACATATCACAAATATTTGAATTTCGGAACTTCGTCTTCAATGGCGTTTGTGGCTGAGTATGTTAAGACGTTCTATATTGGTGTCAACAAACCCAGGTTCGTAGTAAAAAAAAAATTTAAATTCTAAAAATTATATAATAAGAAAATAAAAGCGTAATAAAAATATTGATAAAAATACAAAGTGAAATTAGTGAACAACAACGTTTAGTTTTTTAAATCTCTTCATTCAAATTAAGGCACAACTTCTAAAGCAATGCAAAGATTCGAAAACGTAGTACTTCCCTCCTACACTGAAAAAATATTGTCGTGAGGTCAAAGATTTCATGTCTTTAAACTACGAATGCAAATTTTGCTTAGCATAGAAGACGCATTTCTTTAATATAAAGTTTTTTTTCCTTGCCCAAAAGTCGATAAACTTTTCAATGAAGTCATATTATCCTATAATTAAGCGATTTCACTTAAAAATGGGTATCATAACATGAAAGAAAAAATGTTTGGCCTAAGGTCAACTTGACTTTAATAATTCAGAAAAATTCCTAAAATTTAGTGAAATTGTCTTTAAATTTGTTGTCTCTTTGCATCTTGACTACAAAGAAAAAATTCGTTCAAATATAGGACATGTTTTTCAAAACTTTATTTTAAAGACGTTTTTTACTTGAAACTTTGCATAATTTCTACTGGAAGTCGATTCTTAATTTGGAAAATAAAGTTGTCGTTAACTCGTTTTATAAGGACTTTGATAGCATATAAAGAAAAAAAAGCTGAAAAAACGAAAAAATAAAATTTGCTTCCTAGAAGCAAGTACACAAAACCAAAATTTAAAAGAGAATTGTGTTTTAAAAGTATCCTTACTTGTATTCTCCGCTTCTTTGGCTCGGAATCAATACCAAAATTGAAAGTAAAGTAAAGACAAAATCTTTGGAACCGGGCATGCTTTTTTTTCCAGTGTACTACACTGTGCTTATTCTAAACTTAGCGAATACCCTAGCCTATCAAATCATCAAATACACAAAACAAATGGTCCAAGCTCTAAGACCTAGCTCTCCGATATAACAACATCGCTCACAAGCCCAATTCTGACATATGAAGAGCAGACAGTCGGACAGACAGACGGGCGCATGTACATCATCAGTGTGACAATGTCATGTAACGTTGCTAAGTTTTATCATCAGCATATCAAGAAATATGACCGTACCAGTGTGAAAAATTCTTCTTAGCATCAAAAGGCAAAAAGAAAATAAAAGGACAAACGAAAGAACGGACAGCACAGATGAAATGGCAAAAATTGTTTGCTAAGAATTTTTCTTCTTAGATCCAGATGGAAATAATAAATAACATTGTTGATCTTTGGCACAAAACGGAATGTTCCACAAAAACGTCAGGTCATACTAAATCTCATTGTCTTTAGTTTGATTCGTGAATTAATGGTTTATACAACACAATTGTCAGTGGTGGGTGTACCACAAGAAAACGGATGGACAGTATGGCGAAAAGGTTTTGATTTTTGCACATGGTCTTATCTCAAGTTTACAGATATTTCGTTAGTGCGTAGCAATTTTTGCCGGTAAGTAATATTCTGTAAATCGAATATTAATCACGAGCATTTTCTTAGTATGAGACATAGTGTATTTCATTGGTCAGAAAATGGGTCCTAAGTAATATTCCTGCAGTTAATATTTGATGTGGCCATAATCGGTTGGTATCCGGAGATTTCAATTGTTGATGACTCCATGTGACAAAACCTAACAAAAAATTACCATTCCGTTTGTAGCACATCGAAATATAGATTTCCGACTAAATAAAGTGTATATATTCTTGATTAGGGAGAAAATAAATTTTAAGACAATATAACGATGTCCGTTTTTTGTTTGACAGGTGAGTTCCTTTTGATACATTGAACGAAACAAGCTATCGACTTGAAACTTGGCACAAGTAGTTGTTATTGATGTAGGTCGGATGGTATTGCATATTGCCATATCGGTCCACTTTTACGTATAGCCCCCATATAAACGGACCCCCAAATTTGACTTGCAGACCCTCTAAGAGAAGCAAATGTCATCGGATGACATTTGCTCTATATGGTCTCTAATAACTATGCAAAAATTGGTCCACATCAGTCCATAATTATATATAGCCCCCATATAAACCGATCCCCAGATTTTTCCTCCGGAGCCTCTTGGAAGACCAAAATTCATCTGATTCAGTTGAAATTTGGTACGTGGTGTTAATATATGGCCTCAAACACCCATACAAAAATTGGTCGAAATCGTTCCATAATTATATATAGCCCCCATAAAAACCGATCCCAAGATTTGACCTCCGGAGCCCCTTGGAACAGCAAAATTTATCCGATTCGGTGGAAATTTGGTACGTGATGTTAGTATATAGTATCCAACAACCATGCAGGAATTGGTTCATATCAGTCCATAATTATATATAGCCCCCTATAAACCCATCCCCAGATTTGACCTCCGGTGGATAAGCAAAATTCATCCGATCTGATTGAAATTTAGTACGTGGTGTTAGTATATGGTCTCTAACAACCATGAAGGTATTGGTCCATATCAGTCCATAATTGTATATAGCCCCCATATAAACCGATTCCGAGATTTGGTTTTGGAGCCTCTTTGGAGGAGTAAATTTCATCCGAGTCAATTGAAATTTGGTACATTGTGCTAGTATATGGCCGTTAACAACCATGCCTAACTAGGTCCATTTCGGTTTATAGTTATATATAGCGCTCAGATAAATCGATCCCAATCTCACAAAATTGGTCCATATCAAGTTCATAATTGTAGCCACCATTTAAACGACCCCCATATTTCAATTCTGGCTCTCCACGTACCGCGCAAAAGTCCATATCGATTCGTAATTATTTGTAGACTTACCTATACATAATTTTGTCAAAATTTTATTTCTATAGAAAATTTTGTCAACATTTTATTGCTATAAAAAATTTTGTCAAACGGCCTTTTTTGTTTAATATATACCCCGTATGGATTAACTTACAATTGAGAAGACGGTGTTAGGAAGTGTTAAGATACCTTGCCATCGGTAAGTATTACCTTGCCATCGGTAAGTATTACCACAAGTAATTCGATTGTGGATGACAGTCTTTCGCAGAAGTTTCTACGCAATCCATGGTGGAGGGTACATAAGATTCGGCCTGGCTGATCTTACGGCCGTATATACTTGTTTTATATATAATGCACTGAAGACGTCCGAAAACTAACATCAGTATACAAGTAGCGTCAGGTTTCATAGCAAATAAACGAAATTATTAATTGCAAACAAGCAGAAAAGGAATATTATCACCTCAAATATGTTTCAAGAGCAACATTTAATTATTGGATGGTAACCATGTAACATGTTTATTGTAAAAATGTTGTTTTCTCGACAAACGTAACATGTTTGCCGAATTATGTATCTGATCATAATTGCCGAAAAAATAACATGGTTGCGTGAAACATTTTACACGGTCACGCCCCAAAAATAATATTTTGCTTTTGAAACATGTTTGAGGTGATAATATTCCTTCTATGGGTGAAGGAAGAACCTTAAGGCATTTTAATTTTTTATCACACAGGAAGGAGGTAGGACTATATAGGAAGGATTATTTGTCATATTTCATTCCTTTTAACGAGTATGGTATCCTAATTCCAATCATTTGATATCTAACACAATATTTCTCCTAAAACTATAAACCCAAAAATAGTCATTATTCAAAATTGAATGTTGACATGAGCTTTCACTATATATTTAGAAAATTTTACACTGTTGACAGTTTTATTGACATAGTATTTGTATTCCCAAATTGTTTTAAATTGAATTTTGAAAATACTTAAATACATTTGAACTTCAAGATTTATACAGATGTCTTGGGTTGGTGTACTTGTTAGTTTTATATAGATCCTCACATAGAGATGAAAGATAAGACACTTTTCACACACACAAAACTTTTGTGGAAGGAAGTAGGGTTGCTTACAAAAGGCATTACATCAATGGTTGCCTTTTTGCTGCCGAATATCAATTTGATGCTCTTCTATAGTCTGTTTTCGTTTGAAGTTCTTAGCAAAAGCGTATTTAATGTATTTTCTTTTGAGTTCAAAATGAACATTTTCGTTATCCTTCATAATGCAAATTCACCCGTATGCGTTGGGACACATATGGGACACAACACAGTAAAAAAACGCATTTCCGGTTACAAAGATTTTGTCTTTACTTTAAAAATTTTGGTATTGATTCCGAGCCAAAGAAGCGGAGAATACAAGTGAGGATACTTTCAAGACACAATTCTCCTTTAAATTTGGGTTTTGTGTACTTGCTTTCAGGAAGCAAATTTTAATTTTTCGTTTTTCAGCTGTTTTTCGCGTTAAAGTCCTTTAAAAACGAGTTAACGACAACTTTATTTTCCAAATTAACACCCGACTTCCAGAAATTATGCTATGTTTCAAGTAAAAAACGTCTTTAATATAAAGTGTTGAAAAACATGTCCTATATTTGAAAGATTTTTTACTTTGTAGTCAAGATGCAAAAATACAGCAAATTTAAAGACAATTTCATTAAATTTAAAGAATTTTTCTGAATCCTTAAAATCAAGTTGACCTTAGCCCAAACATTTTTTCTAGCATTTTATGATACTAATTTTTAAGTGAAATCACTCAATTATAAGGACAACACTACTTGATTGAAAAGTTTATCGACTTTTGGACAAGGAAAAAAAACTTTCTATTAGAGAAATGCGTCTAAGCAAAATTTGATTTCGTATTTTAAAGACATGAAATCTTTGACCTCACGACAATATTTTTTTTTTTCAGTGCATGCAATCACGATGTATACACTGAAAAAACAGTGAACCCACCAGGAAGAAAAATTTCTGTTAATTTTAGAAAATTTTGAATATTTTTAGAAAATTTTAACTAAACAGTATAACCAACGCTGGTATCACGCCGATGTCATAAAAATAAGTATATCTTTTTCGACAAATTCAAGCAAATGTATTAGACATAATTAAGTTTTTTCACTTGTTAAAGAAATTTTTGTAGTTTGAAGGAAAAAATTGGAGTTCAAAATTGCAAGAATGTCTTTAGTGACATACGAAGTTCATGATGAACGCATTTGTAGTAAAATTTACAAATTTAAAGAAATATTGAAATATTTTGTGGAAGACACAAATTTAGTTAATCTTTATCTGTCATTTGTGTATATTTTTCCTGGGTTTTAGTTAATTTAACTAACGTACACAAAAAATTATTAGAGTAGAGGAAACTTTCTCCAAACATAATAATTCCATGAACTAAAATAAAGTTAAATTGGCTTTAGTGAAATACTCTCTATTCACTTTTTTTTTTTGGTGTAGTAACGCATATTTCGTATACTGGTATATAAAAATTGGTAAACATATTGAATTTTCAGTTATTATAAAGAATTTTCAGTAAAACAAGGAAAGATTTCGCATTTCGCAAAAAAAAAAAAATATTTCCTACTAAACAGTTGACTGAAGTTGCAAAATTGTTCAAATAATAATTTAGTTGATACAATTAACTTTTTAGTCAAAATAGAAGCATTAAGTAAATTAAGTCAATTATATATTTTTTTAAATTTTAATTAAAAAATTAATTGATACAATTAACGTTTAAATCAAACCAGGAAAGCTAAGCCATTTAAATGTGATGGCTTTTTATTTTTAAATAATGTATTTCAAACAATCATTTTCTAATCAAACTAAAAACAAAAAGTCCGATATAAAAATAACAATTAATGTTTAAATCAAACTCGGAATCGAACCCACGAACTTGTGGATGCAAGCCGGGTATGCTAACCATTGCACCACAGTGGCTCCCAACTCGGAAAACTAGGTCAGTTAAAACAAGTATATACGGCCGTAAGTTCAACCAGGCCGAATCTTATGTACCCTCCACCATGGATTGCATAGAAACTTGTACTAACGACTGTCATCCACAATCGAATTACTTGGGTTGCGGTAACACTTGCCGATGGTAAGGCATCTTGAAACTTCCTAACATCGTCTTCTCAATTGTAAGTTAGTCCATACGGGGTATATATTAAACAAACAAAAAACAAGTATATACGGCCGTAAGTTCGGCCAGGCCGAATCTTATGTACCCTCCACCATGGATTGCGTAGAAACTTCTACGAAAGACTGTCATCCACAATCAAATTACTTGGGTTGTAATATCTTAAAACTTCTTAACATCGTTTTATAAATTGTGAGTTAGTCCATACGTGGTATATATATTAGACAAAAAAAAGTTATGTATAGGTAAGTCTACATATAATTACGAATCGACATGGAAATTGAAATATGGGAGTCGCTTATATGGGGGCTATATAGAATTATGAATTTGATATGGACCAATTTTTGTGTGATTGGGGATCAATTTTTCTGAGGGCTATATATAACCATAGACCGATATGGACCTAGTTGGACATGGTTGTTAACGGCCATATATGTTACTAGCACAATGTATCAAATTTCAACACGGATGAAATTTGCTCCTCCAAGAGGCTCCAAAACCAAATCTCGGGATCGGTTTATATGGGGGCTATATATGATTATGGACTGATATGGACCACTTTGGGCATGGTTGTTAAATATCGTATACTACCACCACGTAACAAATTTCAACCTGATCGGATGAATTTTGCTTCTCCAAAAGGTACAGGAGGTCAAATCTGGGGATCGGTTTATATGGGGGCTATATATAATTATGGACCGATGTGGACCAATTTTTGCATGGTTGTTCGAGACCATATACTAACACCATGTACCAAATTTCAGCCGGATCAGATGAAATTTGCTTCTCTTAGAGGCTCTGCAAGCCAAATCGGGGGATCGGTTTATATGGTTTATAGGCGGTTTATATGTAATTATGGACCGATGTGGACCAATTTTTGCATGGTTGTTAGAGACCATATACTAACACCATGTACCAAATTTCAGCCGGATCGGATCAAATTTGCTTCTTTTAGAGCAATCGCAAACCAAATTTGAGGGTCCGTTTATATGGGGGCTATACGTAAAAGTGGACCGATATGGCCCATTTACAATACCATCCGACCTACATCAATAACAACTACTTGTGCCAAGTTTCAAGTCGATAGCTTGTTTCGTTCGGAAGTTAGCGTGATTTCAACAGACGGACGGACATGATCAGATCGACTTAGAATTTCACCACGACCCAGAATATATATACCTTATGGGGTCTTAGAGCAATATTTCGATGTGTTACAAACGGAATGACAAAGTTGATATACCCCCATCCTATGGTGGAGGGTATAAAAAGGACCCACTAAATAAAAAGTGAACTGTTTTATAGGAAGAATGAACTACCTCGCACGAAAATTGAACTAAATTTTACTCCCCATTTTGTGATTTCCACAATACGTTGTTAAAACCAGGAAATTTTAATGCCCTCTTGTAGTTTTTAACTGCAGTTCACGAAATTACATCATCTCATAGAAGAAAAAATTAACTAAAAGTAAAGAAGAAAACCATTGGCGCCAAATCATGACCATTTTAACCATACAATAGTTCATTCTTACTATTTTTGGGAATCGTACGAAAATCTTATTTTGCTTTTGTTCATATTTAACTTATGTGTACGGTCATTGAACTCTATACTCACGCTTAGTTTATAAAATTTTTGAGACATACTTAAAAAAAGTAAGATTTCATTAAGCTGTGGAAAATTTCGATAAAAATAATAAAATTTAACGACAAGCAAATAATTTTTTTCCAATAAAAGTAAGTTAAATTTAGCGTTAGTTTAACAACGGAAATTTTTTTCTGTGTACGTATATAAATTAGTTTATTAAAATTTTCTATAGAAATAAATACAAAAATTTTCTACATAAATACAATTTTGACAAAATTTTCTATACAAATACAATTTTGACAAAATTTTCTATAGCTATAAAATTTTGACAAAATTTTCTACATAAATAAAATTTTGACACAATTTTCTATCGAAATAAAATCTTGACAAAATTTTGTTTAGTAAAAAAATTTGTTTTCTTTATTTTATTCGACCTTTTTAATTGTCTTGTGTAAATCAGTAACTAATCACCTCGAGCTTGATTAGTTACTGATTTACACAATAAAAAAAATTAGACAAAATTTTGTATAGTAATAAAAATTTTGACAAATTTTTTTTTTTAGAAATAAAATTTTGATAGATTATTTTTGAGGATCGGCTATATATAACTATAGACCGATATGGACCAATTTTGACAAGGTTGTTAGCGGCCATATATTAGCGCAATGTACCAAATTTTCCTACTCCAAGAGCTTCGGAGGTCAAATCTGGGGATCGGTTTAAATGGGGGTTATTTTTGTTAGAGACCATACACCAACACCATGTACCAAATTTCAACCGCATCGGAAGAATTTTGCTCCTCCAAGAGGCTAAAAGTAATTGAAAATTGTTGTGTTGTTAATTCAAGAATTTAATTGAGTTTTGCAATCAACATCAATTAAATTTTTAATTGCATCAATTAAAAAATTAGTTGAAATTTTCAAATCAAATTATTTAATTTTTTAGTCAAATATTTTTTATTCCCAATTAAGACCGTAATTCATATTATCATTGTCGTGATTGAAGACATTTCAATTAATTTGGGTCCATAGATATCTGTGCTGAATTTACTTTATATCGGGCAATGTTTTGGTATAGCCCGGTCTTCTAGATTTTCTTCTCGGTCACCTAGACACCATAGGATTTATTCGATTTATTTGAAGTTCGAAATATAGAGGTATATTGATCACAAAGAGGTGTGCCAGATATGGGTAAAGGGTGATACGGTCAAAATTTGGTCAAGGGAAAAAGCGTGTAAATCGGTGAAATCGTTTATTTAAAAATCAAATTAAATTTCTTTTTCAAGTTCAATTAGTATAAAATTTAGGAAAAATATTCAGTTAGGCTTTCGCTTTTCCAAATCCGAATTGCCGGGCCTCACGCTTGACACCTGCCATCAGATTTTGTACACCCACCTTGTCCACCTTCTTCGCCGCAGAAAGCCAGTTTGCCTTGAACTGCTGCTCGTCCTTAGCAGTTTTTTGGTCTTCTTTAGGTTCCGCTTGACAATAGCCCAGTATTTCTTAATTGGGCGGAGCTCTGGCGTGTTGGGAGGGTTCTTGTCCTTGGGAACCACCTGCACGTTGTTGGCGGCGTACCACTCCATGGCCTTTTTACCGTAATGGCAAGATGCCAAATCCGGCCAAAACAGTACGGAACAACCGTGTTTCTTCAGGAAAGGCAGCAGACGTTTATTCAAACACTCTTTCATGTAAATTTCTTGGTTGACAGTCCCGGAAGCTATGAAAATGCTGCTTTTCAAGCCCCAGGTACAGATGGCTTGCCAAACCAGATATTTCTTTGCGAACTTTGACAGTTTTATGGGCTTGAAAATATCTGCTACCTTTCCCCTTCCTTTTGCCGTATAAAACTCCTGTCCCGGAAGCTGCTTGTAGTCGGCTTTGACGTAGGTTTCGTCGTCCATTACCACGCAGTCAAACTTCGTCAGCATCGTCGTGTACAGCCTCCGGGATCGCGCTTTGGCCGTCGTATTTTGTTTATCATCGCGATTTGGAGTCACTACCTTCTTGTAAGCCGATAGTCCGGCTCATTTTTTAGCTCGATGCACGGTTGTAGGCGATACACCCAGCTTATTTGCGGCATCTCGGAGAGAGAGGTTAGGGTTTCGCTTGAAACTACCGGCAACTCTCTTTGTCGTCTCAGCGGCTTCCGGTTTTCGATTACCCCCCGATCCAGACTTCCTGGCTGTCGACAAACGTTCCCCAAACACTTAAATTACATTTGTAACGGTTGATTTGGCAACTTTTAGCGATTTTGCCAGCTTTGCGTGCGAGTAGCTCGGATTTTGGCGATGCGCGAGTAAAATTTTGATACGCTGCTCTTCTTGCCTGGACGGCATTTTGACAACTGAAGAGTGAATTCCAAAATCAAAATAGGAGCAACATTCTACACACACACACCTTCAAAATGAGGGGGGTTCAGGTTTTTAAAATGCAAAATTGAAAGAAATACGTCAAGTTTATTCTGTTCCAGAAATTCTGTAAGTTTCAATTAACCCGCTGCGATAAGGGAGGTTTCAAAGGAAACTGTTATATTTTATTCATGGTGCTGAGTTTGTAAATTGCAGCTCGATCCAAGTTGCTGCCGTATATATTGATTTTGATTGTAGTAGCAAATAAAAATATGTATACAATAATTTCCAAATGCCCCATTATGGAGTGCCCCATATTTAAACTACCAAACAAAATCCTATTTAAAATGATGAAATAAAATTCAAATCGAAAAAGTATAAAACTTTTCAACGAGTATCTACTTATCCTTTTTTTTTTTGTTGACTTAAAACTGTCTGAGATTTATGCACACACCAACCATGGAAACTCCAATGATGATATGTGGAAAATATTCAAGATGAGAAAAAAAAAATATTACAAAAGGAAATCATCATCATATTGTGGCTTTTGTACAATTTAAACTTGTATACTATGATGAGAGAATAAAAAAAAGTAGCGAAACGGAACAAAACTTTTACAATTTCCATATTAACTTTGATAACTGGATTCACAATAAACGCACTGTGAAATCTCCCCGACACTTGGGTAAAATCTCAATGTTAGTCCTTGGACGAATTTATTGCGAATGCGTCTAGGCGATAAGAAAGTCAAGAGCCCACAAAACTCATATCTCGTATTTGTAGTCGCAAAAAAAATGTATATATAAGGGGAAATAGTATCATATTCATAATCTGGAAATAAATAAACAAATCTATGGCATTCTCTCTGTGTGTGGTTAATGTTGTAAAAATATTTAAATGAATGGCTTAGATTTATATGGCATTTGCTATAGCAAATTCAAATATAGACAAACACAATGCATAATGTATACATATGTATATATGTCTCCACATGGGAGCAAAGGAAACTTATAGTGGGATCTGAGAAAGACTACCAGCATACCCACAAAAATATTGTATGGCCAGAGTTTTCATTAAATTGATTTAAATAAATAAGAAATAGCTACTGCGGATTTTATAATACACACGAGAGACATTCAAATTTAAATTCGATTTTTAGACTTTTGGAAAAACATCGAAAAATTTTACACGCAAATAAATAATTCTTTCCTCCCAAACGAAATTTTAGACAAACAAAGTTCGTTTCTCATTTGCTTTTCGCTGTAAGGAAGTGTATTTGGGAGAAAAGTATATAATTTTTGTGATAAACGTTTATTCTTTTCCAGGATGTAAAAACAATTTCATAAAGACAAACTCAAAAAAAAAAACAAGTATATACGGCCGTAAGTTCGGCCAGGCCGAAACTTATGTACCCTCCATCATGGATTGCGTAGAAACTTCTTCTAAACACTGCCATCCACAATCGAATTACTTAAGTTGCGGTAACGCTTGCCGATGGCAAGGTATCTTAAAACCTCCTAACACCATCTTCTAAATTGTATGTAAGTCCATACGTGGTATATATTAAATCAAAAAAGATCGATCCAATACGTATATGATTCAGTTTGACAAAATAGACATAAAATTTTGACAAAATTTTCTACAGAAATAAAATTTTAATAAAATTGTCTATAGAAATAAAATTTTCACAAAATTTTCTATAAAAATAAAAATTTTCCCAAAATTTTCTATAGAAAGAAAATGTTCACAAAATTTCTACAAAAATAAAATTTTGACAAAAATTTCTATAGAAATAAACTTTTGACAAAATTTTCTATAGAAATAAAATCTTGGTAGATTATTTTTGGCTTGAGTAGCAACCATGATTATGAACCGAATAAAAATTGAAAAAAAAAAATTCTATAGAAATAAAATTTTGACAAAATTTTCTATAGAAATAAAATTTTGGTAGATTATTTTTGGCTCTAGTGGCAACCATGATTATGAACCGATATGGACCATTTTGTGTGTGATTGGACCTATTTTGGTATGGTTGTTAGTGACCATATACTTACACCACGTTCCTAATTTGAACCGGATCGAATGAATTTTGCTCCTCCAAGAGGCTCCGGAGGTCAAATCTGGAGAACGTTTTATATGGGGGCTATATATAATTATAGACCGATATGGAACAATTCTGGCACGGTTGTTAAATATCATATACTAACACCATGTTCCAAATTACAACCGGATTGGATGAAATTTGCTTCTCTTGGAGACTTCGCAAGCCAAATCTGGGGATCGGTTTATATGGGGGCTATATATAATTATGAAACGATGTGGACAAATTTTGCATGGTTGTTAGAGACCATATACCAACATCATGTACCAAATTTCAGCCTGATCGGATGAAATTTGCTTCTCTTTGAGGCTCCGCAAGCCAAATCTGGGGATCGGTTTATATGGGGGCTATATATAATTATAGACCGATGTGGACCAATTTTTGCATGATTGTTAGAGACCATATATCAACACCATGTACCAAATTTCAGCCTGATCGGATGAAATTTGCTTCTCTTTGAGGCTCCGCAAGCCAAATCTGGGGATCGGTTTATATGGGGGCTATATATAATTATAGACCGATGTGGACCAATTTTTGCATGTTTGTTAGAGACCATATACCAACACCATGTACCAAATTTCATCCGGATTGGATGAAATATGCTTCTCTTAGAGGCTCCACAAGCCAAATCTGGGGATCGGTTTATATGGGGGCTATATATAATTAAGGACCGATATGGACCAATTTTTGCATGGTTGTTGGAGACCATATACCAACACCATGTACCAAATTTCAGCCGGATCGGATGAAATTTACTTCTCTTTTAGGCTTCGCAAGCCAAATCTGGGGATCGGTTTATAAGGGGGCTATATATAATTATGGACCGATGTGGACCAATTTTTGCATGGTTGTTAGAGACCATATACCAACACCATATACGAAATTTCAATCGGATCTGATGAAATATGCTCCCGTTAGATGCTCCACAATCCAAATCTGGGGATCGGTTTATATGGGGGCTATATATAATTAAGGACCGATATGAACCAACTTTTGCATGGTTGTTGGAGACCATATACCAACACCATGTACCAAATTTCAGCCGGATCGGATGAAATTTACTTCTCTTTTAGGCTTCGAAAGCCAAATCTGGGGATCGGTTTATATGGGGGCTATATATAATTACGGACCGATGTGGACCAATTTTTGCATGGTTGTTAGAGACCATATACCAACACAATATACCAAATTTCAGCCGGATCGGATGAAATACGCTTCTTTTAGAGGCTCCACAAGCCAAATCTGAGGGTCCCTTTATATGGGGGCTATACGTAAAAGTGGACCGATATGGCCCATTTTCAATACCATCCGACCTACATCGATAACAACTACTTGTGCCAAGTTTCCAGTCGATAGCTTGTTTCGTTCGGAAGTTAGCGTGATTTCAACAGACGGACGGACGGACGGACGGACGGACGGACGGACATGCTTAGATCGACTCAGAATTTCACCACGACCCAGAATGTATATACTTTATGGGGTCTTAGAGCAATATTTCGATGGAATGACAAAGTTAATATACCCCCATCCTATGATGGAGGGTATAAAAAACATTGTCTTCTTGCTAATTGCATTTTCCCTCACATCTTTCTCACATCCACGACGTTTTTTAGTTCTTAACACATTTTCCTGTAATACCAACAATGTAGAAGAAATTGTACGATTTTATAAATTTTTAAAATTTGTTTACCTTTCGCCTGGACGGAGAATCGAACCGTAGACCATGCACTTTGTAAGCCAACACACTAACCACTGAGCTATGTACCTGTTATGGTCATCAATAGATAAATATCCATATAAGTTATATTTATATAGCATAGCTTGCGGCGCCCACGAACCGAATAAACAAAGTTTATTTAACAGAAACAAACATTTAGTTTGGCACCGTGCAGCAGTGGTTGCTACGTCCGACTTTTTTTACATATATTCCAAATATGTTCGGAAGATTCCGAAAAAATGTTCAACATTACATTGTAGTATATTAAATTTTGAACGGTAAAATGTGTCTTATTAAAGACCTAAAGTCAGAAAAGAACAGTGTTTGATATAAACGAAAGGGACTGTGTTGTTGTTTCAAAACTAACTTTTTTTTTATTGAAAAAATAAAAATTTTGTAACGAATGAATTTTTTTGGTGATAAAAGTTTAAAAATTTCGAAGCAATTCAAAAACCTCTAACAAAAGAAAAACGTTTTCCAAACGTTTTTTTCTTTGCGTGTAAGTAGACTTGGGTAATCTTCGAGCTTTGATATTTTTTTGAAAACCGATTGACGTGGTATAATCGTCTTTCAATATTGACCAAAACTGAACTATCGATATTTCAACGACTATATAATTGAATTTTCAACATGCTTAAAATTTGGAAAAATTTTTATTTTTAAATTCATTGTAATCTCTAGCCTACAATTGCCCAGCAAAAAAAGCGTTGCCAAAAAAGTAATGCAAATATTCTTTTTGAATCCGGAAATGGTGCAAAATTGTCACAGAAGTGATGCATTTAACATGGGCTTGTCATAGGACGGAAGTTCTCAATTTCAACAGCCGTTGCACTGAATTTGCATCACTTCTTTAGGTGTGATCCGAATTCAATGGTTTGGATGTAAATTAAAAAATTCTGTGATATTTTGTCAAATAAATAATTTTTTATAATTTTTAATGGATTCTAACGCTTGTCGGAAACGTTTGACCTCAAATACTTTCAAAAATTCACAATTTTTTCAGATTGGATTTAGCACGTTTTATCGACAAAATTTTAATGATTTGTTCCATTTTATGAATTCTTATTCTGTTTTTAACCTATTTGAAACAAAGAAAGTTAAAATTACCCATTAAAAGTATGAAAAAACCAAGTTATAAAAAATTCAATTAAAAGAACTTCCTGGGTATTTAAAATAAAGAACATCATTGGGAGTGCATCTTCTGGAAGCGTTTTTAAAGTTGTGCCTTTGGAAGAACTTCCAAATTTTTTGCTGGGTGGCTTTTGGCTCCAAGAAATAAAGCCTCAATAAAATGAGGCACCAACAGAAAAATTAAATAAAGCCCCACATACAAATGAATTGGAATGGACAACAATTTTTGTGTGGAGTTTTATTTGTTATTATTTACGAGTAATTAATATGTTTATTTTGGAACTTATCACATTGTCAAATATAGTCCCAACCAATATCATATAAGGTCTCGAGAATTAAATCGATAAAAAATTTTTGAAACTACAACCAACTTTACAAACAAAAAAATGCACCGATATAACCCATATTCGATCCAGATTTTTGTAGACCTAAAATAACTCTACATTTCTAATCCCAAGCTGAATGTTCATCACACTAATTTGTTATTGAATTTCAAACAAATCGGCTGAAAATTCCGGTGTCTAAAACACCCGGAAGTCAAATCGGGAGATAGGCCTATACTGAGACTATATACAAAATATGGACCAAAGCGCACCGCATTCAACACACTTAATTATTTGTTGCCCCAAAAATAGCTTTGTATTTTCAATTTTAGGCAAGTAAGATTAAAATTGCGGTGTCTGCACTCAAAAAAAATTTTACTTGGATCCAAAGATTTTCTTTTCGCGGTATATTGATATATCAAAAAAGCCAGTTTAAAAATCCAAATTATTGCGGATACCTCAAAGTAATAATGTAATAATTAAAAACAAAAAAAAACTTTAAACCAAAGATGCTAAATCCTCAAAATAATTCTTAGTATTTATTTGAAGCATTTTTATTTTAAATCTAAAGATTCAATATTTCAGTAAGGATGATTTTTTAAATCAAAAATATGTTTCTTTATTTTAAGGAAAATTAGCCTTAGTTCAAAGACAAAGGAGGGGCGCAAATTAAAAAAAAAATTAATTTAATGAAAATCATTTTTAAAGCAAAGATTTTAAACTTTATTTTAATTAAAATTTCATTATTTTAAAGAAATTTAACCTTAATATTTTGCAAAATGGTACATCCTACAATTTAGATTGTAAAGGGTGATTTGTTAAGAGCTTGATAACTTTTTAAAAAAAAAAAACGCATAAAATTTGCAAAATCTCATCGGTTCTTTATTTGAAACGTTAGATTGGTCCATGACATTTACTTTTTGAAGATAATTTCATTTAAATGTTGACCGCGGCTGCGTCTTAGGTGGTCCATTCGGAAAGTCCAATTTTGGGCAACTTTTTCGAGCATTTCGGCCGGAATAGCCCGAATTTCTTCGGAAATGTTGTCTTCCAAAGCTGGAATAGTTGCCGGCTTATTTCTGTAGACTTTAGACTTGACGTAGCCCCACAAAAAATAGTCTAAAGGCGTCAAATCGCATGATCTTGGTGGCCAACTTACCGGTCCATTTCTTGAGATGAATTGTTCTCCGAAGAATGGCCATAGAATCGCGAGCTGTGTGGCATGTAGCGCCATCTTGTTGAAACCACATGTCAACCAAGTTCAGTTCTTCCATTTTTGGCAACAAAAAGTTTGTTAGCATCGAACGATAGCGATCGCCATTCACCGTAACGTTGCGTCCAACAGCATCTTTGAAAAAATACGGTCCAATGATTCCACCAGCGTACAAACCACACCAAACAGTGCATTTTTCGGGATGCATGGGCAGTTCTTGAACGGCTTCTGGTTGCTCTTCACTCCAAATGCGGCAATTTTGCTTATTTACGTAGCCATTCAACCAGAAATGAGCCTCATCGCTGAACAAAATTTGTCGATAAAAAAGCGGATTTTCTGCCAACTTTTCTAGGGCCCATTCACTGAAAATTCGACGTTGTGGCAGATCGTAAGTCTATTCATGATGAAATGTCAAAGCATACTGAGCATCTTTCTCTTTGACACCATGTCTGAAATCCCACGTGATCTGTCAAATACTAATGCATGAAAATCCTAACCTCAAAAGAATCACCCTTTACAATCTTTAATATCACGTAAATATTTTTTCAGTGTAGAAGCTCAAGTAGTCAAATAGTGAGATGGGTCTATATGGAGAATATATGAAAATATGGATCGATATATCCCGTATTCGACACACCTATATGTTGACCAAAAATACCTTTAGTTATATATTTTAGGAAAACCGGATAAAAATTGCGGCATCCAGGAGTCCAGAAGAAGAACTCAAATTGAGAGGTTGGTTTATGTGGGGAAATATCAATCTCGTTATTTGTTAGTACTTAACATTTTTTTCGACAAAGAAAAACATGTTTTTTTTTCGACAGAGAAAAAAATATTACCTTGATGTTAAAGATTTAAGGACAAATTTCTTTAAAATAACGAAATTTTAAATAGAATAAAATTTATGATATAAAGTTTAAAAATTTGGATTAAATATAAAAAGCTTCAAATATAGCCGATGACTGCTATTGAGTTTTATTTATTTTTTTTTTTTTTTTTGGAAACTATAAATACATCTGTTATAAAAATTCTACTAATGTCATATATGTAAAGGGTGATACGGTCAAAATTTGGTCAATATAAACTTGACGTATTTCTTTCAATTTTGCATTTAAAAAACCTGAACACCCCTCATTTTGAAGGTGTGTGTGCGTAGAATGTTGCTCCTATTTTGATTTTGGAATTCACTCTTCAGTTGTCAAAATGCCGTCCAAGCAAGAAGAACAGCGTATAAAAATTTTGCTCGCGCATCGCGAAAATCCGAGCTACTCGCACGCAAAGCAGGCAAAATCGCTAAAAGTTGCCAAATCAACTGTTACAAATATAATTAAAGTGTTTGAGGAACGTTTGTCGACAGCCAGGAAGTCTGGATCGGGGGGAAATCGAAAACCGGAAGCCGCTGAGACGAAAAGGAGAGTTGCCGGTAGTTTCAAGCGAAACCCTAACCTCTCTCTCCGAGATGCCGCAAATAAGCTGGGTGTATCGTCTACAACCGTGCATCGAGCCAAAAAACGAGCCGGACTATCGACTTACAAGAAGGTAGTGACTCCGATTCGCGATGATAAACAAAATACGACGGCCAAAGCGCGATCCCGGAGGCTGTACACGACGATGCTGACGAAGTTTGACTGCGTGGTAATGGACGGCGAAACCTACGTCAAAGCCGACTACAAGCGGCTTCCGGGACAGGAGTTTTATACGGCAAAAGGAAGGGGAAAGGTAGCAGATATTTTCAAGCACATAAAACTGTCAAAGTTCGCAAAGAAATATCTGGTTTGGCAAGCCATCTCTACCTGTGGCTTTAAAAACAGCATTTTCATAGCTTCCGGGACTGTCAACCAGAGAGTGTTTGAATAAACGTCTGCTGCCTTTCCTGAAGAAACACGGTTGTTCCGTACTGTTTTGGCCGGATTTGGCATCTTGCCATTACGGTAAAAAGGCCATGGAGTGGTACGCCGCCAACAACGTGCAGGTGGTTCCCAAGGACAAGAACCCTCCCAACACGCCAGAGCTCCGCCCAATTGAGAAATACTGGGCTATTGTCAAGCGGAACCTAAAGAAGACCAAAAAACTGCTAAGGACGAGCAGCAGTTCAAGGCAAACTGGCTTTCTGCGGCGAAGAAGGTGGACAAGGTGGCTGTACAAAATCTGATGGCTGGTGTCAAGCGTGAGGCCCGGCAATTCGGATTTGGAAAAGCGAAAGCCTAACTGAATATTTTTCCTGAATTTTATGCTAATTGAACTTGAAAAAGAAATTTAATTTGATTTTTTAAATAAATGATTTCACCGATTTACACGCATTTTTCCTTGACCAAATTTTGACCGTATCACCCTTTATGTCCGACCTCGATTTAGTTAAATGAGGAAAATTATACTTAAATGAATCATAATCATTCACTAAATTCGTAATTCTCATAAAATAATTCAGAATTTATTAAACTTTTTAAATTTTACCACAAATGCGCCCATATTGAACTTTATATGGCGCTAATGACATTTTTTCAATTTCGAATTTCAAGTTTTGGTTGGGTAATAAATTCACTTCAAAAAGATTTTCACTCCAGTACCACTGATCGCAGACATTGAACAATGGGTACAGAAAACAAGTATATAAGTTCTTAAGTTAGGCCGGGCCGAATCTTAAATTCCCACCAACATGCATCAAAAAATATTATTGTTTCCTTAGAAAACTCTTCGTCAGGTTACTTGAAAATACATGTAGAGAATTTCACGTGGATTTGATGACAGATAATCGCCAAGCAAACGTACATACCAACATAGAAGACTAAACACATGGGCGCTTTACCAAAACATGGACCGATCCACACCATATTTGCTACACCTATTTATCGGATAAAAATTGAGGTGTCTCTAAGTCAAATCCGGAAATCGGTCTATATGAGGGTATATCACAATCGATCGATACGCCCCATAATCGGCTTACTTATGTGTGGACATAAAATACCTCTTGATGTTGAATTTCAGGCAAGTCTCATAAAAATTGACAACACACTTAGTGGTCAAATTTGGATATCGGTCTATAAGAGGTAAATACGAAAACATGAACCGAAATACACCATATTCGGCGTACTTATGCGTAGACCCCAGAATTTGAATTTTAGGTAAATAGTATAAAAATTGTGGTGTTTAGAAGTCCATGAAGTCAAATCGGGAGATCGGTCTATAAGGGGGGTATACCAAAACGTGGACCGATACACACTGTATTCGACACATTTATACGTCTCGATTTAGACTTTCAGGCAGATCGGATAAAAGTTCGGATATCTAGACGCTCAAGAAGTAAAATCGGGAGATCGGTCTATATGGGGGCTATACCAAAGCATGGATCGGATCGATACACACCATTTTCGACACAATTTTAGACAAACCAGATAAAAACTACGGCTTCTAGAAGCCCAAGAAGTAAAATCGAGAGATCGGTCTATATGGGGGGCTATACCAAAACATGGATCGGCACTCCCATTTGTGGTCGCAAAATACCTTTAGATTTCCAATATCAAGCAAATCGGATAAAAACTACGGTTTCTAGAAGCCCAAGAAGTAAAATCGAGAGATCGATCTATATGGCGGGCTATACCAAAACATGGACCGATACACACCATTTTCGACACACCTATTTGTGGTCCTAAAGTACCTCTACATTTCCAGTTTTAGGCAAATTGAATAAAAACTACAGTTTCTGGAAACCCAAGAAGTAAAATCGAGAGATCGATCTATATGGGGGCTATACCAAAACATGGATCGGCACACCTTTTCGTGGTCCCAAAATACCTCTAGATTTCCAATTTCAAGCAGATCGGATAAAAACTACGCTTTCTACAACCCCAAGAAGGGGGCTATGCCAAAAAAAATTGGTTATAGCCCTAATACACACCATTTTCGGCACACCTATTTGTGGTCCTAAAATACCTCTAGATTTCCAATTTCAGGCAAATCGGATAAAAACTACGGTTTTTAGAAGCCCAAAAAGTAAAAACGGGAGATCGGTCTATATGAGGGCTATACCAAAATATGGACCGATACACACCATTTTCGACACACCTATTTGTGGTCCTAAAGTACCTCTAGATTTCCAATTTTAGGCAAATTGAATAACAACTATTATATCAAAACGTGGATATAGCCCATCTTCGAACTTGGCCTGCGTGCAGACGAATCTGTGCTAAATTTCAGGACGATAGCACCATTATTGAAAACTGTAGTGTGATTACAACAGACAGCAGGCCAGACGGACATGCTTATATCGTCTTACAATTTCTCACTGATCAAGAATATATATACTTTATATAATCGGAAAATGATATTTCGATGTGTTACAAACGGAATGACAAACTTATTATACCCCAATCATCATTCTCTGGTGGTGGGTATAAAAATGATTATGCCTAATAAATTTTCTTGAATTTTTCAAAAAAAAAAAAAACGTTGTTTCAGTATGTAATACTCAGCGTTGCCAGAATTGTTTCAACAAAAACCGCTAGATTTGTCCAAAAAACTAGCCAAAAAAAAGCTAAAAAATTTAAAAAAATAGCTAGAAAAAAGCTAGATTTTTTTCTATCAAAAGTCACATTTTTGATTGAAATTTAACAAACTTAAAGGCTCTATTTCACTTAAAAAGCATAATATTTTAATTGTATTCAATTTAATTCCATTTCTGTGAGATTGTAAGAAAATCTAAGTCATATTAGCTCTGTTGGCGTACTCGATACATTTTGATTACTATCACAAATTTTTACTGGAAGTCCTTCGTTTATATTTCCTTGTAAAAACATTTTTCTCAGTGAACTTGCAATTGTCAGTTGGTTAATCATGTCACATAGAACTGCATTAGAAAATGTCACATAGAACTGCATTAGAAAATATCTATATATTTCGTTTTAACTGAATTAATGATAAATTCGTGAACGTGTACACTTCTCCTAATTTTACCCAAGAGAATAAAACCCATTATAACTGTCTTGCAAGTTTATAATGAATAACTTTTATTCGAAAATTTCCCAAACCTACTGTTGTCCAATTTTCGTAAATGTAAATCCATCCAATTAATAAATAGCAGATTTGTTTTGATCCTATCACGACGAATTTTTTATTGCATTTTTTGGTGTTAAAAAAATAATACCACATTCAAAACTTTATTTCCTTAATTATTTCTATGTTCGGTTCCAAAGATTTTGTACACTAATGGTTTTTGTATTGATTTCGAGTCAAATTTGAATTTATTCGTTTTCTCAGCTTTTTCTTCATGAGCTATCACAGTGCTTTAAAAACGTGCTAACGAAAACTTAAATTTTCAAATTCAGACTCGACTTTAAGTAGAAATTAGATAAAAACGAAGTTTTATCCATATTTCAATAGGAACATGCCGAAAATAAAAAAAGCCAAAAATAGCTAAAAGGGTCATGAAAAAAAGCCAGAAAAAAAGCTAAAAGCTAAATGCATTTTTTTCCCGCTAAACGTCTTCAAAAAAAGCCAAATCTAGCGGGAAAAAAGCTAAATTGGCAACGCTGGTAATACTCACTGTGACAATAAAGACTTCTGTATTCAACATTTCTTTATTTCATTTCATTTCATTATCATTGAAGCACTTACATACGTTTCAAAACTTTTGGCAAAATCCACATGGAAAACTTAAAAAATAAATAAACGATAAATTTATTTATATGAATGTACCAATTTCCAAAAGTAAAGTACAGTACAGTACATAGAATATAGAGTCATCTTAAAAATTCAAAAATTATGAATTTTTTGCCAAGGAAAACCAAACGATATAGTTTACAACTTCAAGAAAATATTTGCGTTCGCTGAAAAACAAATGACATCTACACAAAACGAAAATAAAACCTTCAGAAAAGAAAAAAAAACAACGCCAAGAAACCCCGAAACAAAACCAGACAAATTTTACCATAATCAACAAAGATTTTATGGTAAAGTCGAAGAATGACATGGTGTCTGAATGCAAGGAAAACATATGAAAACAAAAAATGTTTCTCAAATACGGAAATGAATGAAAATAATGCCAAGAAGCAGGCCAGACGCACTACAGAACCCTCCTAGTATGTGTATTCAAGCAAAAGTCATGGTTATATTCATTACGAAATGTATGCTTTTGCCACATGAACATTTCATGACATCATAGACCGGAAATGGTGTAATAAAATGACAGTAAGAACATCCGTTTCAAAGTCATCTTCATTCGAGAGCAATTGTAAACAATTGCATATCCTGGTCGTCTCTGAAACAGACATTGTTAGTGACTCATACAAAAGTACGCAAAAGTTTGCGGGTATTGAGTTGTGCATAGTGAACCGTGTAAGTGTGCGTGTGAGAGACTTGTACTGTAAAATCTCCCTATTTAATGTAACGATTTGCTTTCTTCTGTTAATAATACCACTCTTGCATATTGCTTAGTATAGAATACGATCCTACGATTGTAAAACAAATTTATTTTCTCGAGTGAGAACCTTATTTTGAACTAAAGTTAATTTAATTCTATTTTAGTTCATGGAGGTATTACACCGAAAAAAAGTAAACTGTTTTATAGTTAGAATAAACCTACTCGTATCTACTTTTGGGATGTGCAATTTACAAAATATTAAGGGCAAATTTCTTTAAAATAATGAAATTTTAATTAAAACAAAGTTTGTAATCTTTATTTAAAAAAAAATTGTTTTTCATTTAGGACACAAATTTTGTAAATTTGCAACCCTTCAATAAAGTCACGTGTCTTTCTTTTTAAAATAATGACATTTTAATTAAAACAAAGTTTGTAATCTTTATTTAAAAAAAAAATGTTTTCCATTTAGGACACAAATTTTGTAAATTTGCAACCCTTCGTTAAAGGCGCGTGTCTTTGAATTAAGGAAAATTTTCTTACAAATAAAGAAACACATTTTTGATTTAAAGAAATCATCCTAAAATTAACTGAACGACTGAATCTTTAGATTTAAGATAAAATAGCTTCAAATATAGGCTAAGACTTATTTTGAGGATTTAACATCTTTGGTTTAAAGTTTTTTGGAATTAAGAAATAATTTATACTTTGTGGTAACCGCCATAATTTTGATTTTTAAACTGGCATTTGTTTGTACGTGAATAGCCTTATTAATATATCGCGAAAAGAAAATGAAAATTCGATAAACGAGATCTTAATCCAAATTTTAATTTCATTGATCATAGATTAAGGCCAGATAGGTCGCTAAAAAATGTCTTTATTTTAAAGAAGCCGCATCTTTGGCTCGGAATAAATGCCAAAATCCTTAAGAGAAAGTCAAAATCATTGGATCCCAGTTAACTTTTTTTTTTGAGTGCAGAATTTCCTAAATTTTTACCAATTCCATCTTGCCCATCTTGAACTTCATATGACCATAAATAGGTGTGCCAAAAATGGTGAGTATCGGTCCATGGTTTGGTATTGCCCCCATATAGACCGATCTCCCGATTTTACTTCTTGGGCTTCTAGAATCCGAAGTTTTAATTCAATTTACCTGAAATTGAAAATCTAGAGGTATTTTAGAACCATAAAGAGGTGTGCCAAAAATGGTGAGCATCGGTCCATATTTTGGTATGGTCCCCGTATAACCGACCTCCCGATTTGGGGTCTTGGACTTATACAAACCGTAGTTTTTATCCAATTTTCCTGAAATTGAAAATCTAGAGGTATTTTCGGGCCATAAAGAGGTTTGCCGAAAACGGTGAGTATCGGTCCATATTTTAGTATAGCCCCCATAAGAACGATCTTCCGATTTAACTCCTTAGGTTTGTAGAAACCGTAGTTTTTATCCGATTTGCCTGAAATTGTAAATATTCTGGTATTTAAGGCTCACAAAAGCGTGTATCGGAATAAGTTTCTTTATCGGTCCATTTGGTAATACCTCCATATAGACCTTTCACTTCTTGAGGGTATAGAAGGCGCACTGATCATGAAAATTGCTTGAAACTCAATGTAAAATTTCCAGATTTTACTTCTCGGGGGAAAATCTACAGATTTAAGATTTCAAATCAAGACGTTATTTCTTACACACTTACAAGAGATGTTAATGATTCCTCTAAAACTCAAACAAAAATGGTTCTTATAAATCCAGATTCTGATATAATCTTTATAGGTAAAATCTTTAACTTTATCTTCGTGAAGTGTACTGGTTGAACTGGTCTTCTTGATCTGTCCTCAAACCCCCCTGAAATTTCAAAGGAAACCCTAATATTTGATTCATGATGGTGAGTATTTAAGATTCGGCCCGGCCGAACTTACTTATGTTCGTCCGTCTGTTCAAATCACGCTAACTTCCGAACGAGACAAGCTATCGACTTGATACTTGTCACAAGTAGTTGTTATTGATGTAGGTCGGATGGTATTGCAAATGGGTCATATTAGTCCACTTTTGCGTATAGCCCCCATATAAACCGATCCCCAGATTTGGCTGCGGAGCCTCTAAGAGAAGCAAATTTCATCCGATCCGGTTGAAATTTAGTACATCGTGTATGTATATAGTGTCTAATCACCATGCAAAAATTGGTCCACATCGGTCCATAATTATATAAGGCCCTCATATAAACCGATCTCCCGATTTGACCTCCGGAGCTGTTTGGAGAAGCAAACTTCATCCTATCCGGTTGAAATTTGGTACGTGGTGTTAGTATATGGGCTTTAACAACCACACCAAAATTGGTCCATATCGATCGATAATCATATATAGCCTCCATATAAACCGATCCCCAGATTTGGTTTTGAAGTTTCTTGGAGGAGCAAATTTCATCCGATTCAGTTGAAATTTTATGTTTTTTGTAACTTATATGAGATCATATGAGATTATATGATAACTTATCGTGAGATCAAAGATTTCGTGTCTTTAAAATACGAATGCAAACTTTGCTTAGCATAGAAGACGCATTTCTTTAATATAAAGTATTTTTCCTTGTCCAAATGTCGATAAACTTTTCAATGAAGTCATATTGTCCTTATAATTAAGTGATTTGGCTTAAAAATTGGTATCATAACATGAAAGAAAAAATGTTTGGGCTAAGGTCAACTTGACTTTAATAATTCAGAAAAATTCTTTAAATTTAATGAAATTGTCTTTAAATTTGTTGTATTTTTACATCTTGACTACAAAGCAAAAAATCGTTCAAATATAGGACATGTTTTTCAACACTTTATTTTAAAGAAGCTTTTTACATGAAACATAGCATAATTTCTACTGGAAGTCGAGTCTTAACTTGGAAATTAAAGTTGTCGTTAACTCGTTTTTAAAGGACTTTGATAGCATATGAAGAAAAAAGCTGAGAAAGCGCAAAATTAAAATTTGCTTCCTAGAAGCAAGTACATAAAACCCAAATTTAAAAGAGAATTGTGTCTTAAAAGTATCCTTATTTGTATTCTCCGCTTCTTTGGCTCGGAATCAATACCAAATTTTTTAAGGTAAAGACAAAATCTTTGGAACCGGGCATGCTTTTTTTTCAGTGCATCCAAAAATTAGTCCCTATCGGTCCATAATTATATATAGCCCCCATATAAACTGGTCTCCAGATAATAATATATAGTAATAATCATAGTAATTCGATTGTGGATGACAGTCTTTAGTAGAAGTTTCTACGCAATCCATGGTGGAGGGTACATAAGATTCGGCCTGACCGTATATACTTGTTTGGTATACGATTATCCGATTTTTTGGAAGCTTAAAATATTGATATTAAAATATTTATAGTCATCGAAGTTAAGGCAATTTTGTGTAATATTGAGATTTAAACTCAGTTTGATAAACATCTTCTTTTATGTAACTAAAGATACCCATTTTTAAGTTGGATCTCACAAAGGACAAAAAAAAAAATTCACAGAAAAGTTTATCGACATTTCGTCAAGGTCAAGTTTATTTAACTTAGTTTCAGAGCAATGCGTCTTCGATTCTAAACAAAACTAGTATAATTAGATAAAACTAGCAATTGTATTTTAAAGGACCAACATATCAACATATTTCTTTCAGTATAATCTATGGGATAATAAAATCCTTTGTATATTTCTTCGATAAAATAAAGTTTACGGCTATATATATAAGTTACACAATTTCCTATCAGATCTACCATTTATAGATATTAAAATTTCTTAACTTATATTTAAATCATGGAATATTCTTGAATCTATTGGGTAATATAAGGGGGTTTGATTGTTTTAGCCAGCTTACTTTATATAGCACCACAAAAATGCATCTCTGGTAGAAAATGCACTTAAAAGACCATTATCTCAAAAAGGACATAAAAGGGGCGTTAAAACTCACATGGAAAAAAAAGGCAAAAGTCTCTTGATATGCCATAACCAAAACAGTTAAAAAAAGACAGTGATATAATAAACGCCCTATAGTACTTGTCCGTCGTCATGAACAAAGAACTAAAAACAATTTTGTAAACACTAAGAGAAATTCCTAATAGGAAGCTTAGGAAGGGTAAAGTATTCGGCAAAGAAAAGCGTAATTAAAACAATGTTCTTTTGGATACAGAAGTGGTACAAAATTGGCTCAGAATGAATTTGAGATGGCCTTGTAGTGAGCTTTTGGTATATAAAAAGTCAGCATGAAGTGTTTTGAAGAGAACATTATAGTCGATTGCACCCGAATTTAGGGCCCTACTTGTTTTTCTCTATGCTCAAGATAATTTTGTTTTTTATCTGACTACACATTTTTCCCTGAGTATTACAATTGAATGTGGTTCATTTTTCTCTCATAACAGTGGTAAAGTTCATCGTAAAAGCATCTTAAGTTTATATTTTGATTTTCCTTTCCAATGTTCACTTGGAAGAGAAAGAAGAAGATTTTCCCATTTTAGTGCAAAACAAAAATGGTAATAATTCAGAGAAGAAATTTCGGCAATAAACAAAGGTTTTCGCAGTATGATAAAAGCAGTTCTATGGGTACTTACTTTTTGACATGTCTATGCCTTTCGAAGTACGCTTGAGAGACTATTAAAGAGTACTACTCCTTCTGCATCATAAAAATTTCATACTTTTAATTGCCGAAAAACTCAAATGTATTATTCATTGATAGTTGTATGCATATTACTTCGTTTTCATTTCACTTTATTAATTGGAAAGATTATTTATAGCCTCAAAGATTAATTAAACAATTTAACGAGGACTTTTAAGATATGTATGTAGGTAAAAACTCTACTTGCATATATTTTTTGAGGGAATTATCCAATTTTATTTAACTATGCCTTGTGTATAACATCCTAACAAGTGATCCCTTTATTTGGTAATTGCATCAATATTCAACACCATATATAGAGCTCTCAATTAAATATGGTCACTTATGTGGAACATTAAAGAGAGAATGCCAGATGCCCAACGATAGAATGGTAAAAAGCTACCACAATTCAAAGTATCCTAATTACACAGACAATAAAAACTCAAATACAAATTAAATCGCTGGTCTCTGAATATGCCAAAAAAATGTGTCGCATATTTTAACAATAAGATGAAAAAAAAATATTATAAACGGCCGAAAGTTCGGACAGGCAGAATCTTATGCACCCTCCACCATGTATTTCGTCCACAGTTCTACAAAGGCTGACATCCACAATCCACGAATTACTTGGGTTGTGGTAACTGTTGTCTATGACAAGGTATCCTACAACTTCTTAACACTGTCTTCTTCGTTCTTGATCGGTTTATACATAAGCGTCTATATATTTTATAAATTTATTCATGGTAGTTAAACGTTATGTTCTCAAATTTTTCTCTTCCTTGAGGCGGATGTTATATGTGGCTATATGTAATTGTGAACCGATATGGACAGATTTTGAATGGTAGTTAGGGTATATTGACCTCACATAGAAATCAACCGGATCGTATCAGCATATTGCTCCTTCAAGATACTCCGGAAAACATATATGGGGGTTATGTAATTATGGACCGATATAGACAAGCTCTTCCAGGAGGCTCTATAAGTCAAAAATTTGGATCGGTTTATATGGGAGCTTTACCTAAAAATGGTTCGATATGGTAAATTTTCAATACCGTATGACCGACATTAGTATCAACTTCTTGTGTTTCAAGCCGATAAGGTTGCTTTGTTCGTGATTTCAACAGACGCACATCGCTAGATCGACTCTAAATTAGAGGTGTGCACGTGAGTAATAGTTTACTCACGCTCACGCACACTCACGACTGAAAAATCATATTCACGCACACTCACGCACGATATTTTTTGGTAGGACTCACGCTCACGCACACTCACGAAAAGAAAATTTGTACTCACGCACGAAAACGTCGTGACTCACGAAAAATACCATGACTCACGAAAAATACCGTGACTCACGGAAAATATCGTGACTCACGAATAATTTTATGATTAATTTACCTTGCCGAAGTGTCTGATAACATGAGCATTATTAAAATCGAGAGTGTTATTAAACTCTTAACATCCCAGGTGTTACTAAAATTGTAATTGAATTTAACTCTTACGCGTTTTATGTTGGTGAGCAGGAATATTTTCGTGAGTGTAATTCGTTACTCACGCACACTCACGAAGATATTATTTTCGTGACTCACGCTCACGCACGACATTTTGGTTTGTTAATCACGCTCACGCACATTCACGCTGTTGTATGAGCGTGACTCACGACTCACGCACGAATCACGAAAATTTTCGTGAGTCACGATAATTGCGTGTCACGTACACACCTCTACTCTAAATTTTACGACGACCAATAATTTATATATTTTATGAGATCTGAGACTGGTCCCTTGATTCGTTGCAAATGAAATGACAGTGTTAGTATATGCCCCTCTTCACCATCCTATAATGGAGGATATAAAAACACCGCAATATAAAGGCTAGATATACAATTCAAATTACAAATGGAATTGCGTGAATAAATTGCGTTTACGAATTCTCCTGAACAGAATGGCTTCAATAAATATATGTGGTTTGGTTGCCATAGATCTAATATGAATGTCGAGCGAAAAATCAAAAAACAAACAAAATACTCCCTTTTAATGAATTCGTTAAGAATGAGTACTGTAAAACAAAAAATGTATAAACAATAAAAAGGGACAGATGAGTACTAAAAAAATAAAACAAAAAGGGAGAAAAATATTTTGTACAAATACTTTAATTAGTATGACATACACAGACGAAAATTCTACTATAGAAGTAAAATTTTGACAAAACTTCCTATAGAAGTAAAATATTGCAAAAAAAAAAATTATACAGAAATGAAATTTGAACAAAATTTCCTATTGAAATGACATTTTTACAAAAAAATATGGAAATGAAACTTTGACAAAATTTCCTTTTTAAATGAAATTTTCACAAAATTTCCTTTTGTAATGAAATTTTGACAAAATATCCTATAGAAATGAAAATTTGACAAATCTTCAATATAAATGAAATTTTGACAAAATTTCCAATAGAAATGAAATTTTTATAAAGTTTCAGGTACAAATGAAACTTGGACAAATTTTCCTACAGAAATGAAATTTAAAAAAAGAAAAAAAAAATGTAATGAAATTTTTACAAAATTTTTTATAGAAATGGAATTTTGACAAAACTTATAGAAATGAACTGACAAAATCTCCTATGGAATGAAATATTGACAAACTTTGCTATAGAAATTAAATTGTGATAAACCTTCCTATAAAAATAAACTTATGACAAAATTTCCTATAGATAAGAATTTTCCTTTAGAAATGAAATTTTGATAAAACTTCCTATAGAAAGAAATTTTGACAAAACTTTATACAAACAAGTATAAACGGCCGTAAGTTCGGCCAGGCCGAATCTTATATACCCTCCACCATGGATTGTGTAGAAACTTCTACGAAAGACTGTTATACACAATCGAATTACTTGGGTTGTGGTATCTTAACTCGTTTTCTAAATTGTGAGTTAGTCCACACGTGGTATATATTAGACAAAAATGTATGTAAGTCTACAAATAATTACGAATCGATATGGACTTTTGCACGGTACGTAGGGAGCCAGAATTGAAATATGGGTGTCGCTTATATGGGGCTATAAACAATTATGAACTTGATATGACCAATTTTTGTGTGATTGGGGATCGATTTTTCTGAGGGCTATATATCACTATAGACCGATATGGACCTAGTTAGGCATGGTTGCTAACGGCCATGTACTAGCACAATGTACCAAATTTCAACTGACTCGGATGAAATTTGCTCATCCAAGAGGTTCCAAAACCAAATTTCGGGATCGGTTTATATGGGGGCATATATGATTATGGACTGATATGGACCACTTTCGGCATGGTTGTTAAATATCATATAAAGGGTGATTCTTTTGAGGTTAGGATTTTCATGCATTAGTATTTGACAGATCACGTGGGATTTCAGACATGGTGTCAAAGAGAAAGATGCTCAGTATGCTTTGACATTTCATCATGAATAGACTTACTAACGAGCAACGCTTGCAAATCATTGAATTTTATTACCAAAATCAGTGGCAGAAAATCCGCTTTTTTATCGACAAATTTTGTTCAGCGATGAGGCTCATTTCTGGTTGAATGGCTACGTAAATAAGCAAAATTGCCGCATTTGGAGTGAAGAGCAACCAGAAGCCGTTCAAGAACTGCCCATGCATCCCGAAAAATGCACTGTTTGGTGTGGTTTGTACGCTGGTGGAATCATTGGACCGTATTTTTTCAAAGATGCTGTTGGACGCAACGTTACGGTGAATGGCGATCGCTATCGTTCGATGCTAACAAACTTTTTGTTGCCAAAAATGGAAGAACTGAACTTGGTTGACATGTGGTTTCAACAAGATGGCGCTACATGCCACACAGCTCGCGATTCTATGGCCATTTTGAGGGAAAACTTCGGAGAACAATTCATCTCAAGAAATGGACCGGTAAGTTGGCCACCAAGATCATGCGATTTGACGCCTTTAGACTATTTTTTGTGGGGCTACGTCAAGTCTAAAGTCTACAGAAATAAGCCAGCAACTATTCCAGCTTTGGAAGACAACATTTCCGAAGAAATTCGGGCTATTCCGGCCGAAATGCTCGAAAAAGTTGCCCAAAATTGGACTTTCCGAATGGACCACCTAAGACGCAGCCGCGGTCAACATTTAAATGAAATTATCTTCAAAAAGTAAATGTCATGGACCAATCTAACGTTTCAAATAAAGAACCGATGAGATTTTGCAAATTTTATGCGTTTTTTTTAAAAAAAAAGTTATCAAGCTCTTAACAAATCACCCTTTAGTAAAACCGCGTACCAAATTTCAATCAGATCGGATGAATTTTGCTTCTCCACAAGGCACCAGAGGTCAAATCTGGGGATCGGTTTATATGGGGGCTATATATAATTTTGGACTGATATGAACCAATTCATGCATGGTTGTTGGATACCATATACTAACATCACGTACCAAATTTCAACCGCATCGGATGAATTTTGCTCTTCCAAGGGGCTCCGGATGTCAAATCTGGGGATCGGTTTATATGGGGGCTATATTAATTATGGACCGATGTGGACCAATTTTTGCATGGTTGTTAAAGACCTTATACTAACACCATGTACCAAATTACAGCCGAATCGGATGAAATGTGCTTCTCTTAGAGGCTCCGAAAGCCAAATCGGGGGATCGGTTTATATGGGGGCTATATATAATTATGGACCGATGTGGACCAATTTTTGCATGGTTGTTAGAGACCATATACTAACACCATGTACCAAATTTCAGCTGGATCGGATGAAATTTGCTTCTCTTAGAGGGTCTGCAAGCCAAATTTGGGGGTCCGTTTATATGGGGGCTATACGTAAAAGTGGACCGATATGGCCCATTTGCAATACCATCCGACCTACATCAATAACAACTACTTGTGCCAAGTTTCAAGTCGATAGCTTGTTTCGTTCGGAAGTTAGTGTGATTTCAACAGACGGACGGACGGACGGACATGCTCAGATCGACTCAGAATTTCACCACGACCCAGAATATATATACTTTATGGGGTCTTAGAGCAATATTTCGATGTGTTACAAACGGAATGACAAAGATAATATACCCCCCATCCTATGGTGGAGGGTATAAAAAGAAAATGTGAGAAACATTTTTATAGAAATAAAATTTTGAGAATTTTGTCTACGGAAATGAAATTTTGACAAAATTACCTATAGAAATGAAATTTTGACAAATTTTTCTATAAAAAAGAAAATGTGAGAAACATTTTTATAGAAATAAAATTTTGATAATTTTGCCTACGGAAGTGAAATTTTGACAAAATTTCCTATAGAAATTAAATTTTGACAAATTTTTCTACAAAAAAATAGTTTTGGCAAAATTTCATATAGAAATAGTAATTTTAACAAATTTCCTATAGAAATTAAATTTTGACAAAATTTCTTATAGAAATGAAATTTTGACAAAATTTCCTATACAAATGAAATTTTGAAAACATTTCCTAGACATATTTTCACAAAATTGCCTATACAAGAGAAATTGTGAGAACATTTTTTATAGAAATGAAATTTAAAGAATTTTGCCTATGGAAATTAAACTTTAACAAAATATTAAATATATTAAATATTAAATTAAATTTTGAAAAATTTTCTATCGACATAAAATTTTGACAAAATTATTTTTTTTATAAAATTTTCTATAAAAATGAACTTATATTTAAAATTAAAGTTTGAAAAAATATCCTATAGACATGAAATTTTGACAAAATTAAATTTTTCATAAAATTTCTTGAACTTCCTACGGAAATTAAATTTTGATAAAATTTCCTATATAAATTAAATTTTGATGAAATTTCCTATAGCAAATAAATTTTTACAAAATTTCCTACAAAAATTTTTACAAAATTTCCTATAGAAAAGGAATTGTGAGAATTTTTTTATAGAAATAAAAATTTAAGAATTTTGCCTATGGAAATGAAATTTTGAGAAAATTTTTTATAGAAATGAAATTTTGATAAAATTTCCTGTAAAAAAGAAATTTTGATAAAATTTCCTATAGAAATGAAATTTTGACAAAAGTTCCTATGGAAATGAAGTATTAATAAAATTTTCTTTAGAAATTAAATTTTGATAAAATTTTCTATAGAAATGAAATTCTTTATAAAATTTCCTATAAAAAGGAACTTTTGACGAAATTTCCCATGGAAATTAAATTTTGATAAAATTTCCTATAGGAATTAAATTTTGATAAAATTTCCTATAGAAATGAAATTTTGTCAAAATTTCCTATAGAAAAAAAAATTGTGAAAAAAAGTTTTTATAGAAATAAAATGTTAAGAATTTTGCCTATGGAAATGAAATTTTCAAAAAATATCTTATAGAAATGAAATTTTGACAAAATTTCCTATAGAAATAAAATTTTGACAAAATTTCTTATAGAAATGAAATTTTGACAAAATTTCCTATAACAATGAACTTTTGACAAAATTTCCTATACAAATGAAATTTTTCAAAATTTTCTACAGATATTTTCACAAAATTTCCTATAGAGAAGAAATTGGGAGAACATTTTTTATAGAAATGAAATTTTAAGAAATTTGCCTATGGAAATGGAATTTTGACAAAATATCTTATAGAAATTAAATTTTGACAAAATTTCCTATAGACATGAAATTCTGGAAAAATTTCCTATAAAAATGAAATTTTGACAAAATTTCCTATAGAAGTAAAAATTTGACAAAATTTCCTATAGAACTGAAATTTTGACAAAATTTCCTATAGAACTGAAATTTTGACAAAATTTCCTATCGAAATGAAATTTTGACAAAATTTCTTATGGAAATGAAATTTTGTTAAAATTTCCTATAGAAATTAAATTTCGATAAAATTTCCTATAGAAATAAAGTTTTCACAAAATTTTCTGTAGAAAAAAAATTGTGAAAATTTTTTTTTATAGAAATGAAATTTTAAGAATTTTGCCTATGGAAATGAAATTTTGACAAAATTTCTTATAAAAATTAACGTTTGACAAAATTTTCTATAGAAATGAAATTTTTTATAAAATTTCCTATAAAAATGAACTTTTGACAAAATTTCCTATGGAAATGAAATTTTGATAAAATTTCCTATAGAAATGAAATTTTTACAAAATTTCCTATAGAAAAGGAATTGTGAGAAATTTTGTATGGAAATGAAATATTGATAAAATTTTCTTTAGCAATTAAATTTTGATAAAATTTTCTATAGAAATGAAATTTTGAAAAAAAAAAATACCTATAGAAATGAAATTGTGACAAAATTTCCTACAAATATTTTGACAAAATTTCCTATAGAAATTAAATTTTGACAAAATATTCTATAGAAATAAAATTTTGACAAAATTTCCTATAGAAATAAAATTTTGACAAAATTTCCTATAGAAATGAGGTTTTGACAAAATTTCCTATAGAAATGAAATTTTGACAAAATTTCCTATAGAAATGAAATTTCCTTTAGAAATGAAATTTTGATAAAAAGTCCTATAAAACATATCCGAAAAAAATTGGCAATATCATTAAATGTTGGTTTCACTGCAATGTGGAACACCGTTCGGACTCGGCTATAAAAAGAAGGTCCCTTGTCATTGAGCTTAACATGGAATCGGGCAGCACTCAGTGATAAGAGAGAAGTTCACCAATGTGGTATCACAATGGACTGAATAGTCTAAGTGAGCCTGATGCATCGGGCTGCCACCTAACCTAACCTAAATGTTGACAAATTTTCTACAGAAAAAATAGTGACATAGAAATAATATTTTATCACAAAATGTTTAGGAGAAAGTTCTTAGAAAAAAACCGTCCATACATCTTAAGGAGTTTCTTGGAAATAGCAATTTCCAATCGTCATTCTCAATGTCATTGTGGTACATATACTACAAATGAATAGATTTACATATAATCAGCCTAATTATAAGCTGTCATGCAGGCAATATTTGTGCGGTAGCAAAAAATGAATAACTGTTTCCACTGAAATCTCTTACATTTGATCTTCATTGTATTGGGTATCAATTGTCCTGATACGTTTTCTTTTATCTTAAGTGTGTCTCGTTTGTTTGTCATGTAACTACTTGGGAGAAAATAATCTTACAACACTCCATATACAGATATGCTCGCATTCACTGTCAAGAATGGATGTCCTTTGAAAAGTACATAATAAGAGTATTTATTAGTTTGTTTTGTTGGTAAATCATAGTATCGTATCGGTATTGAAGATAACCGTATATTGGATTGATGAAATGAAAATTCGATTATTTATTAGGCATTTTTGTTTACTTCAGTGCCTTTTCTTTTACATGGTTTTTTTATTCTCCTCAACATTCGTACTTGACATCGTCCCGAGGCATAAGGGGACTGAAGATACCTTCTTACATAGCCCCCTAAGAATTGATCATAAATTGTTATTGGTTGACATTGTAGTCGTAAATAACGCAACAAATAACAATTTATCATAAACAATACAAAATAAGCGGGAGTATTTGGTTTGCTTGCACAGTTTTTCGGGTAAGATAGACAAGTAAAACCATTTGATACGAAGACAAGAGGTTGGAAATATTTGTTAATATATACACACAAAAAATAATTCTTTTCGCTCAAACGAAAGGAAGTTTGTTTGGAAGAAAACTATAGATGTTTTTGCGTTAAACGTTAACTATCTTAGAGGATATAAATATTTTGAATTTTCTGGCAAATTTCATGTTCATTCTAACTTCCATGTAATTTTTTAAATTTTTAAGCAAATACACTATCCACTGATCGATGTAGCTCTTATTGTCATCAAAAGACAATTATCGTTGTAGCCATCAATGCACAAGCAAACGCATACTGTCAAGCAGTTCTATTTATAGAGCACATTTCTGAGTACACACAAGCCGATGTAAAGAAACTTTATTTAAAGAAGCCAAGCCACTTTAGGTTTTGAAATACAACTTTTTGAAACTAAAACATGCAATATATAGAACGCCCACCTTGCGTACATAGGGTCCGAGGTTCAATCCCGGATTATCTCCTCTCAGCAATGCTAGTGACACTTCCGAGTGTTTCAAATCTTCTCTTGGCGGTAATGTGATACACAGTTCGGTCTCGATTATAAAAGTCCATTCAGTTAAACATGGAATTGGGCAATACTCAGTGACAAGAAAGAAGTTCACCATTGTGGTATCACAATGGATTGAAAAGTCTTAGTGAGCCAGAACTGAAAAAAATCCTATAGAAATTAAATTTTTACATAGTTTCCTGTAGAAATGAAATTTTAAAATAATTTCTTGTAGAAATGAAATTTTGACAAAAATTTCCTGTATAAATGAATTTTTGGGAAAATTTCCAAAAATTAAATTTTGACAAATAAAAAAAAATTTTGACTATATAAAAATGAAATTTTAACCAAATTTCCTATATAAAAATGAGATTTTGAGAAATATCCTTATAGAAGCGAAATTTTGAGACCATTTTTTATTGAAATGAAATTTTGAGAAAATGTTGACAAATTTTCTACAGAAAAACTAATGACATATTATAGAAATAGAATTACGTACCGGTCTCTAAGTTTAACTATTGCACTGTTAGAAAAATATGTTCTTCATATGTTCGGATATAAACAAAATGTGTTTCGGGCACAACACAATATATTTAAGTGCAAAAATATACTGTTCCTAAACTAGCACTAAATGCTTGGGACACATACGTTAATATGTTAGAATATATTATGTTTGGGGACATGAATGTTTCATAAAAATAATATGTGTGAATGTAAACATATAAAAATGTACAAATTTCGAGTAAACATATATATGTTGTGATATTTTATTCCGAGAGCGACAGATAGAGAGTATAGAGAAGGAAATAGAGATGGAAACCCGGAGGGTTGACATAAGATATCAACATAACACAGCGAGAAAATCAAAAGATAGTAATTTCTGTGACACCGCTTGTATGTTGTTTGGAAAAACTGTTTTATGATAAGGTCAAAATATTCAGACAAAGAAAATATAAAAAAGAAACGGTGGAAAAATTATAAAGCGATCTTCATAAAAATAACGAAATGGCAATATACTCTTTTTAGTGTTGGGACAGTAAAATAAAATAAGTATATACGGCCGTAAGTTCGACCAGGCCTTATGTACCCTCCACCATGGATTGCATTGAAACTTGTACTAAAGACTGTCATTCACAATCGAATTACTTGGGTTGCCGTAACACTTGCCGATGGCAAGGTATCTTAAAACTTTAGACAAATTTTCTATAGAGATAAAATCTTGACAATATTTTGTATAGTAATAAAATTTTGACAAAATTTTCTATTCAAATACAATTTTGGTAGATTATTTTTGGGGATCGGCTATATATAACCATATACCGATATGGACCAATTGTTGCATGGTTGTTAGAGACCATATACTAACACCACGTACCAAATTTCAACCGAATCGGATGAAATTTGCTTCTCTTAGAGTCCAAGCCAAATCGGGGGATAGGCTTATATGGGGGCTATATAAAATTATGGACCGATGTGGACCAATTTTTGCACGGTTGTTAGAGACCATATCCTAACACCACGTACCAAATTTCAACCGAATCGGATGAAATTTGCTTCTCTTAGAATATCCGCAAGCCAAATCGGGGGATCGGTTTATATGGGAGCTGTATATAATTATGGACCGATGTGGACCAATTGTTGTATGGTTATTAGAGACCATGTACTAACAACATGTACCAAATTTGAGCCGAATCGGAGGAAATTTGCTTCTCTTAGAGGCTACGCAAGCCAAATCGGGGGATCGGCTTATATAGGGGCTATATATAATTATGGACCGTGTGGACCAATTTTTGCATGGTTATTAGAGACCATATATTAACACCATGTACCAAATTTGAGCCGAATCGGAGGAAATTTGCTTCTCTTAGAGGCTCCGCTAGCCAAATCTGGGGATCGGTTTATATGAGGGCTATATATAAATATGGACCGATGTGGACCAAATTCTGTGATATTTTGTCAAATAAATAATTCTTATAATTTTTTATAAATTTTGATGGATTCTAACGCTTGTCGCAAACGTTTGACCTCAAATATTTTCAAAAATTCACAATTTTTATACCCTACACCACACTGTGGAACAGGGTATTATAAGTTAGTGCATATGTTTGTAACACCCAGAAGGAGACGAGATAGACACATGGTGTCTTTGGCAATAATGCTCAGGGTGGGTCCCTGAGTCGATATAACCATGTCCGTCTGTCAGTCCGTCCGTCCGTCCGTCTGTCTGTGAACACATTTTTGTGATCAAAGTCTAGGTCGCAATTTAGGTTAGGTTAGGTTAGGTTATGTGGCAGCCCGATGTATCAGGCTCACTTAGACTATTCAGTCCATTGTGATACCACAGTGGTGAACTTCTCTCTTATCACTGAGTGCTGCCCGATTCCATGTTAAGCTCAATGACAAGGGACCTCCTTTTTATAGCCGAGTCCGAACGGCGTTCCACATTGCAGTGAAACCACTTAGAGAAGCTTTGAAACACTCAGAAATGTTACCAGCATTACTGAGGTGGGATAATCCACCGCTGAAAAACTTTTTGGTGTTCGGTCGAAGCAGGAATCGAACCCACGACCTTGTGTATGCAAGGCGGGCATGCTAACCATTGCACCACGGGTCGCAATTTAAGTCCAATCGCCTTCAACTTTGGCACATGTTCCTAATTTGGGTCAGAATAGAACCCTATTGATTTTGGAAGAAATCGGTTCAGATTTAGAAATAGCTCCCATATATATCATTCGCCCGATAATATGGACCCAGCAGCCAGAGTTTTACACCGATTTGCGTGAAATTTTGTACAAACATAACACTTAGTCGTATAGTCAAGTGTGCAAAATTTGATTGAAATCGGTTCAGATTTAGATATAGCTCCCATATATATCTTTCGGCCGATATGGACTTATATGGCCCCAGAAGCCAGATTTTTGGCCGAATTTGGTTGAAATTTTGCACTACGAGTACAATTAGTAGTATAGTCAAGTGTGCAAAATTTGATTGAAATCGATTCAGATTTAGCTATAGCTCCCATATATATCTTTCGCCCGATATGCACTTATATGGACCCAGAAGCCAGAGTTTTATCGCGATTAGCTTGAAATTTTGCACAAGGAGTACAATTGGTAGTATAGTCATGTGTGCCAAATTTGATTGAAATCGGTTCAGATTTAGATATAGCTCCCACATATATGGTCCATATAATGGTCAAATTACCAACATTTTCCTTGTAAAATCGCCACTGCTTAGTCGAAAAGTTGTAAAAATGACTCTAATTTTCCTAAACTTCTACTACATATATATCGAGCGATAAATCATAAATAAATTTTTACAAAGTTTCCTTAAAATTGCTTCAGATTTAAATGTTTCCCATATTTTTTTACTAAAATTGTGTTCCATCCTAGTGCATTAGCCAACTTAAATTTTGAGATTTTGTAAAAGTCTATCGAATTCTGTCCAAATCGAGTGATATATATATAGCACCCAACACATTTGACGGATGTGATATGGTATCGAAAATTTAGATCTACAAAGTGGTGCAGGGTATAATATAGTCGGCCCCGCCCGACTTTAGACTTTTCTTACTTGTTTCAGATTGGATTCGACAAAATTTAAATAATTTGTACCATTTTATGAATTCCTACTCTGTTTTTAACCTATTTGGAACAAACAAAGTAAAAATTACTCATGAAAAGTATGAAAAAACCAAGTTATAAAAAATTGAATTAAAATAACTTCCTGGGTAGTTAAAATAAAGAACATCATGGGGAGTATATCTTCTGGAAGTGCTTTTGAAGTTGCGCCTTTGGAAGAACTTCCAAATTTTTTTGCTAGGATTATTTGTATTACAGAAAAAGGTGCCAAGAACTAAAAAATTTCGTGGAAGTGACAATTATGTGAGGGAATGAGCACAATCTTCTTGGGGAAAACATTCTTCCAAGCATACAATATTTTTGGGCTCAAAATGCTTCCAATCATATAATATGTTCACATAAAACAAACATAATAATGTTTCGGCAGTATCCAATAATATATGTGCTTCCTGCAAAATATGTTTGGAACATATGTATGTTAAGAAGCGATTTTTTTTGTGACGGTGTGGTCCTAGTTTGAATAAGAAATAGTAATATGTAAATTAAGTAAGATGTAATTTAAGAAGAATTTTTACCATCCATGGTTGACGGAACCATCGAACTCCATTTTCCTTGTTATTATTTTTTTGTTTTTTTTTCTGTTTTCTTAAGAAATTGGATACGATTCTGCATTATGGGTGCTATACTTTCCAGAAGTGACAAAAAACTACGAAATGTTTTGAAACACTGTGCAAATATTCCATAAAGCATACCTTCAAAAAGATTTAGTTTTATTTCATTTTTCGTAGACAATTGCTGTTGGTCCATGTCAATAAGCCCATGACACCCACACTCCTTGTATTAGCACTTCGACAACGACATCAACAGCTTTAGCAAACAAATTCTACCAATGTTTGCATTTATTATTAATGATTGAATGAATGAATGAACAAACCAACAAAGGACTGAATGCGTAGATAGATAGATAGATGGATGGATGATTATTTGTAGCCCATGAATGTAAAGAACAATCTTTGAACCAACTTAGAGCCAGTAAAACAATTTATTTTCGTATCTTGTTTACAGAAAAATACATAATATCTATTCCTTGGAAATATTTATTCAAAGCAAAAATATGTTTAATACATGAATAAATTTTGTTTCGATGCTTTAAGCCTGGCAATTGTGAGCCCAGGCGGAGATACCACATTGGATATAAGCATTTTTATACCCTCCACCATGGATGGGTATATTAACTTTGTCATTCCGTTTGTAACACATCGAAATATTGCTCTAAGACCCCATAAAGTATATGTATAATCTTGGTCGTGGTGAAATTCTGAGTCGATCTAAGATCCGTCCGTAAGTCCGTCCGTCCGTCCGTCCGTCTGCTGAAATCACGCTAACTTCCGAACGAAACAAGCTATCGACTTGAAACTTGGCACAAGTAGTTGTTATTGATATACGTCAGATGGTATTGCAAATGGGCCATATCGGTCCACTTTTACGTACAGATTTACCTATAGCTCCTATATATATGTATCGTCCGATTGTGCCAAATTTGACGGTAAAACTCTTATTTATGAACCAATTGTACACACAAAAAAATAAAATATGAATTTGTACATAAATTTGTACATTTTTATAAATTTATGGACTTTTTCATAAAAAATGTGTACATTTACATAATATATTGTTTTCATAAATACTTGTATTGAAATTATGAATCTTTTAATAATATATAGTGACGGTTTCATAAAATTAATGAAATTTTACTTAATATATCAAAAATACTGGTTTTCTTTTACAGTGAGAGAGCCACAACATAGAGTTACTCTCATATGTATACAAAACAAGCATATAATACGAGATAACAAAAAAACGAAACATAACGTTTTGAAGGTAACACGCGAGTTTGATGTATTTGAGTTTTTCAGTACAGTTTGAGTCGCCGTCGCGATTTGAAGATTTTTTATTGCTGTAAAAAAAATTCCGAAAAAACAATATTAACTGGAGGCGTTGGTGCTCATGTTTATCAATAATATAAAATATTATAAAATTATATTTTTTGATGTATTTGAGTTTTTCAGTACAGTTTGAGTCGCCGTCGCCATTTGAAGATTTTTTTTGCTGTAAAAAAAAAAAAATACGAAAAAACAATATTAACTGGAGGCGTTGGTTGATGTTTATCAATAATATAAAATATTATAAAATTATATTCTTTGCTGGCTTGACTTTAATGCTGATTTTAATAAATGTATTCATACATTTTGACCAATTATGCAGGCATTAAGAATCAGGAGAAAAAAATTAAAAGAAAAGAAAAGTTTTTAGTACATATTATGTAAAGATACATATTTTTCAATGACAAAAATATGTATACTTCATTTGTAATATTAAATATTCCATTCATATTATGTACACATTCATAGTCAATGAAAACCTGTATTTTTGATTTTATGAATTGTTTTCATATAATTTATGAATCCCGTGTTTGGAAAATTTTTGTGAACACTATTCATAAAATAAATGTATTATTTTTTTGTGTGTACTCAAATTTGGCTAAAGTGTGATACGGTCAAAATTTGGTCAAGGGAAAACGCGTGTAAATCGGTGAAATCGTTTATTTAAAAAATCAAATTAAATTTCTTTTTCAAGTTCAATTAGTATAAAATTCAGGAAAAATATTCAGTTAGGCTTTCGCTTTTCCAAATCCGAATTGCCGGGCCTCACGCTTGACACATGCCATCAGATTTTGTACAGCCACCTTGTCCACCTTCTTCGCCGCAGAAAGCCTGTTTTGCCTTGAACTGCTGCTCGTCCTTTGCAGTTTTTTTGGTCTTCTTTAGGTTCCGCTTGACAATAGCCCAGTATTTCTCAATTGGGCGGAGCTCTGGCGTGTTGGGAGGGTTCTTGTCCTTGGGAACCACCTGCACGTTGTTGGCGGCGTACCACTCCATGGCCTTTTTACCGTAATGGCAAGATGCCAAATCCGGCCAAAACAGTACGGAACAACCGTGTTTCTTCAGGAAAGGCAGCAGACGTTTATTCAAACACTCTTCAACGTAAATTTCTTGGTTGACAGTCCCGGAAGCTATGAAAATGCTGCTTTTCAAGCCACAGGTACAGATGGCTTGCCAAACCAGATATTTCTTTGCGAACTTTGACAGTTTTATGTGCTTGAAAATATCTGCTACCTTTCCCCTTCCTTTTGCCGTATAAAACTCCTGTCCCGGAAGCTGCTTGTAGTCGGCTTTGACGTAGGTTTCGCCGTCCATTACCACGCAGTCAAACTTCGTCAGCATCGTCGAGTACAGCCTCCGGGATCGCGCTTTAGCCGTCGTATTTTGTTTATCATCGCGATTTGGAGTCACTACCTTCTTGTAAGTCGATAGTCCGGATCGTTTTTTGTAGACGATACACCCAGCTTATTTGCGGCATCTCGGAGAGAGAGGTTAGGGTTTCGCTTGAAACTACCGCAACCCTCTTTGTCGTCTCAGTGGCTTCCGGTTTTCGATTTCCCCCCGATCCAGACTTCCTGGCTGTCGACAAACGTTCCCCAAACACTTTAATTACATTTGTAACGGTTGATTTGGCAACTTTTAGCGATTTTGCCAGCTTTGCGTGCGAGTAGCTCGGATTTTGGCGATGCGCGAGCAAAATTTTGATACGCTGCTCTTCTTGCTTGGACGCATTTTGACAACTGAAGAGTGAATTCCAAAATCAAAATAGGAGCAACATTCTACACACACACACCTTCAAAATGAGGGGTGTTCAGGTTTTTAAATGCAAAATTGAAAGAAATACGTCAAGTTTATATTGATAAAATTTTGACCGTATCACCCATTAGTCGATCGTATTTGGACTTACACGTAGCTCTTACAAAATAATATTGTCCGATTTTTACCAATTTGGATTTATTACCCACAACTAATTGAGCGATTTCCTCTTTATATACCCTAAACCACATAGTGGTCAGGGTATAATAAGTTTGATCTGCCAAAAAATGTGCCTACCAGAAATATTGATTTTAGACCCAGTATCGATCGATTCAGAATAACTTCCTGAGTCGATCTAGCGCTTGGTGTCCGTCCGTCTGTCCGTATGTACATGTATTTGTTGTGCACAGGATTCCGGTCGCAATTATTAACCGATTTTGATGAAATTTGGTATAGGAAGTTTTATGGGCATAAGGACGAACGCTATTGAATTTGGCAAAAAGTAATCTTTTTCATCATACAAATCGGTTCGGATTTAGATATAGCTCTCATATGTACCGCCCGATTTTCCCATATTTGGATACAAAACCCTTATTTATCAACCGATCTTACTCAAAGTTGGCTAAATGTAATCTTCTATAGCACTAACTATATGTGCAAAAAATCATCGAAATCGGTTCAGATTTAGATATAGCTCCCATATAAAGGGTGATGCGGTCAAAATTTGGTCAATATAAACTTGACGTATTTCTTTCAATTTTGCATTTAAAAAACCTGAACACCCCTCATTTTGAAGGTGTGTGTGTAGAATGTTGCTCCTGTATTGATTTTGGAATTCACTCTTCAGTCGTCAAAATGCCGTCCAAGCAAGAAGAGCAGCGTATCAAAATTTTGCTCGCGCATCGGGAAAATCCGAGCTACTCGCACGCAAAGCTGGCAAAATCGCTAAAAGTTGCCAAATCAACCGTTACAAATGTAATTAAAGTGTTTCGAGACAAAAAACGAGCCGGACTATCGACTTACAAGAAGGTAGTGACTCCAAATCGCGATGATAAACAAAATACGACGGCCAAAGCGCAAATTCTTATGTTTAATACTTCAGTAGGGTTGGTTTAGGGTATGATATAGTCGGCCCGCCCGACTTTCTACTTTACTCACTTGTTGTTATTGATTTTTTTATTAAAAAATTTGTTGAATCAATTAAATTTTTAATTGAACTTGTTAAAAATTTAATTAAAATTTTAATTGGTAAAAATGTTTCTGTGTAGTGATGCGTGTATGCATATGACTTTTGAATGAATGAATTCAGAGCCGGTTATAGGTGAAATGTCCCACACTTGGACATTGCATGTCTTATATATCCATCAAATAATTAAATATTACACCCTCTGTGTCATAAAACTCTTCATGACTCTAAACGCGTATACCTTCACAAAAGTCTTCACCCAATCATTTATCTATTTTATTGTAATTTTATGGGCAATACGATAGCAATATCAAAATTTATTTATTTACAAAGCAATTGGGAAATGAAAAGATAAATAAAATTTAATTACTTAATCAAGCAAACAATAATTACAATTTTATCAATTCAACAGATCACCCAGACATTCCACCGCACTCCACCCACCTCCTGTCAAATCGATTCGATGCGTTGACAATTGGCACGGCACATCGACACTTAAGTGATAATTGGTTTTAAATGATGGCCTACCATATTCACTGTTGATTGTCGTCTCTGTAGGAAATAGGTATTTGCAAAAGGCACAATGGCATATAAGAAAACGGAAACATTCAACCAAACCGGACAACGGAGGCAATTATTACCAAGGCCTATATTGGAGCAGTTTTCCCTGCTTTTCTATATTGGCAAATGTTTCGGCATTATCTCTCAGGATTTTGGAGAGTTTCGCAAATATAAACATTTGGAGAAGTCTCTAACTGGGACTTGTTTGGTTATTGTCATTATGGTGTACGTTTTCATTAGTTACAATTTAATGGTATGGCTGTTTTATGATCCAGAATATTCGATGGAAAAAGGTGAGTTAAGAGAAAACAAATGTATACGGTCGAAAGTTTGCCCAGGCAGAATGTTATGTACCCTTAACCTTAGATTGCGTAAAAATTTCTATTTTAAACTTTTATCTAAATACAATCGATTAATTGGCTTGAGGTAGTATTTCGTTACCGATGGCAAGGTATATTAAACGTTCTTAACATTGTCTTTTAAATTGTATGTTAGTCTATATGTAATATATGTTAGGTTAAAGTGGCAGCCCAATTAAGATTCAGGCTCGCTTAGACTAACAGGTTGGCTAATAATTCCCCGGTCTGACAGATGGCGTCGCTAGTATTAAATGCATATTATTTTTATATAGTACCAACCTTCAAATGATTCGTGTCAAAATTTGACGTCTGAAAGTCAATTAGTTTGTGAGATAGAGCGTCTTTTGTGAAACAACTTTTGTTATTGTGAAAAAATGGAAAAAAAGGAATTTCGTGTTTTGATACAATACTGTTTTCTGAAGGGGAAAAAATACGGTGGAAGCAAAAACTTGGCTTGATAATGAGTTTCCGGGCTCTGCCCCAGGGAAATCAACAATAATTGATTGGTATGCCAAATTCAAGCGTGGTGAAATGAGCACGGAGGACGGTGAACGTAGTGGACGCCCGAAAGAGGTGGTTACCGACGAAAACATCCACAAAATGATTTTGAATGACCGTAACATGAAGTTGATCGAGATAGCAGAGGCCTTAAAAATATCAAAGGAATGTGTTGGTCATATCATTCATCAATATTTGGATATGCGGAAGCTCTGTGCAAAATGGGTGCCGCGCGAGCTCACATTTGACCAAAAACAACAACGTGTTGATGATTCTGAGCGGTGTTTGCATCTGTTAAATCGTTATACATCCGAGTTTTTCCGTCCATATGTGACAATGGATGAAACATGGCTCCATCACTACACTCCTGAGTCCAATCGACCGTCGGCTGAGTGGACAGCGACCGGTGAACCGTCTCCGAAGCGTGGAAAGACTCAAAAGTCCGCTGGCAAAGTAATGGCCTCTGTTTTTTGGGATGCGCATGGAATAATTTTTATCGATTATCTTGAGAAGGGAAAAACCATCAACAGTGACTATTACATGGCGCTATTGGAGCGTTTGAAGATAGAAATCGCGGCAAAACGACCCCATATGAAGAAGAAACAAGTATATACGGCCGTAAGTTCGGCCAGGCCGAATCTTATGTACCCTCCACCATGGATTGCGTAGGAACTTCTACTAAAGGCTGTCATCCACAATCGAATTACTTGGGTTGCGATAACACTTACCGATGGCAAGGTATCGTAAAACTTTTTAACACTGTCTTCTAAATTGTAAGTTAGTCCATAAGGGGTATATATTAAACAAAAAAAGGGCGATTAAATACGTATATAATTCAGTTTGACAAAATTTTCTATAGAAATACAATTTTGACAAAATTTTCTATAGAAATAAAAACTTGACAAAATTTTCTATAGAAATAAAATGTTGACAAAATTTTCTATGGAAGTAAAATGTTGACAAAATTTTCTATAGCAATAAAATTTTGACAAAATTTTCTATAGAAATAAAATGTTGACAAAATTTTCTATAGAAATAAAATGTTGACAAAATTTTCGACAGAAATAAATTTTTTACAAAATTTTCTATAGAAATAAAATTTTGACAAAATTTTCTATGGAAATAAAATGTTGGCAAACATTGCTATAGAAATAAACTTTTTACAAAACTTTCTATAGAAATGAAATTTTGACAAAACTTTCTATAGTAATAAAATTTGACAATTTTTACATGGCTGTTAGAGGCCATATACTAACGAAATGTACCAAATTTCAACCGCATCGGATGACTTTTGCTCCTCCAAGAGGCTCCGGAGGTCAAATCTGGGGATCGGTTTATATGGGAGCTATATATAATTATGGACCGATATGGACCAATTTTTGCATGCTTGTTAGAGACCGTATACTAACATCAGGTACCCAATTTCAAACGGATCGGATGAATTTTGCCCCTCCAAGAGGCTCCGGAGGTCAAATCTGGGGATCGGTTTATATGGGAGCTATATATAATTATGGACCGATATGGATCAGTTTTTGCATGGTTGTTAGAGACCATATACTAACACCATGTACCAAATTTCAATCGGGTAGGATGAAGTTTGCTCCTCCAAGAGGCTCCGGAGGTCAAATCTGGGGATCGGTTTATATGGGAGCTATATATATTTATGGACCGATATGGACCAATTTTTGCATGGTTGTTAGAGACCGTATACTAACATCAGGTACCAAATTTCAACCGGATCGGATGAATTTTGCCCCTCCAAGAGGCTCCGGAGGTCAAATCTGGGGGTCAGTTTATATGGGGGCTATATATAATTATGGACCGATATGGACCAATTTTTGCATGGTTGTTAGAGACCGTATACTTAGACCACGCACCAAATTTCAACCGGATCGGATGAATTTTGCTGCTCCGGAAGGCTCCGCAAGCCAAATTTGGGGATCGGTTTATATGGGGGCTATACGTAAACGTGGGCCGATATGGCCCATTTTCAATACCATCCGACCTACATCAATAACAACTACTTGTGCCAAGTTTCAAGTCGATAGCTAGTTTCGTTCGGAAGTTAGCGTGATTTCCACAGACGGACGGACAGCCGGACAGACGGACAGACGGACAGACGGACGGACGGACGGACATGCTTAGATCGACTCAGAATTTCACCACGACCCAGAATATATATACTTTATGGGGTCTTAGAGCAATATTTCGATGTGTTACAAACGGAATGACAAAGTTAATATACCCCCATCCTATGGTGGAGGGTATAAAAAGTGTTGTTCCACCAAGACAACGCACCGTGCCACAAGTCATTGAGAACGATGGCCAAAATTCATGAATTGTGCTTCGAATTGCTTCCCCCACCCACCGTATTCTCCTGATTTGGCCCCCAGCGACTTTTTCTTGTTCTCAGACCTCAAAAGGATGCTCGCAGGGAAAAAATTGGCTGCAATGAAGAGGTGATCGCTGAAACTGATGCCTATTTTGAGGCAAAACCGAAGGAGTACTACCAAAATGGTATAAAAAAATTGGAAGGTCGTTATAATCGTTGTATCGCTCTTGAAGGGAACTATGTTGAATAATAGAAACGAATGTTGACAAAAAAAAATGTGTTTTTCTTTGTTAGACCGGAGACTTATCAGCCAACCTGTTACCATATATACGTTAAGGTCTCATGAGACCCCAAAGATCTTTCAAGAGCATATTGTTATTTTTAGACGGTGAACAGATAACTTGTATGCATCTAAAGATCCCAATTTATTGTGTAGGTGTATGTGTGTTTTACTTCGAATGATATCATTAGCTTGTTCTTATTTGTTTTGATGCTACATCAAATCCACCTAAACCTATATATACAAATAAGCTTCAATGGCCAAACTTATTTCTCTTCTTATTTATTTTTTCTTTTCCAGACAATTTCACCGTAGCTATGGGACTGTTCTTAACCTTTTTCAGTATATTCATGTATATGACTGATCGTGTTAACTATTTACGTAAAGAGGATAAATTCATAGAAGTTTTTGATACACTTCAAGACATTGATGATGAGTTTATGGACCTCGGAATAGAAGTGAATAATGGTTTCCTGTACTATCGAATATTAATCCAAATAGTGGTGGCAACTCTATGCGAGTCGTTAATTTGCATCTTCACCTTTGCCTTTCTGGTCAATCATGAGTCGTGGTTAAATTTAATATGGATCTTTACAGCAATTCCAACCCATTGCAATGCCTTGGATAAAATCTGGTTTAGTTCCTTAATGATGGTTATAAAATATCGCTTTGAACTCGTAAATGAGGAATTTAATATGCTGGCACAAAATCTTCAAAATGACGTCAAAGAGAAACAAAGTAATATGGCGATTTTCAAATTGGAGAAGGGCAAAAAATCAAATCAACAATCTTGGAAGTCAAAAATTCAACCTACAGATATTATTCAAGTCTCACCAAAAGTAAATTATAACCAAGAATTGGGTCATTTAAAAACTACTAGCAAACCGAATATTTCACATTCTCCATTGATGCCGCAGTTATCCATAGAAATGGTGGAAAATCGATGTGAAAAACTCTGTCAATTACATAGTGAACTTTGTTCAATGGGTGAAGATATTAATGGTGTCTGGTCTCTTCCGAATTTGGCATTTATGGCTTATGGATTTGTAATGATTACGGCGCAATTGTATTTCTATTATTGTGCCTATGCAAATCAGGTGAGTTTCGAAATGTGGCTATCAAACAATCAGAAATCAATAGTCCTCAGGAATCACCTGTATATAAATGCACCATCCTATTTGCACAAATATGATCATATAAACCTTCTATGTTACCGACTTTATTCACAAGATAATCGCATATAATAATGACCAAAGAACTTCAGATTTAAATAAATCTATTTTTATACCCACCACCATAGAATGGTGATGGGGGTATAATAAGTTTGTCATTCCGTTTGTAACACATCGAAATATCGATTTCCGACTATATAAAGTATATATATTCTTGATCAGGGAGAAATTCTAAGACGATATAACGATGTCCGTCTGTCCGTCTGTCTGTCTGTTGTAATCACGCTACTGTCTTCAATAATGAAGCAATCGTGCTGAAATTTTGCACAAACTCGTCTTTTGTCTGCAGGCAGGTCAAGTTCGAAGATGGGCTATATCGGTCCAGGTTTTTATATAGTCCCCATATAAACCGACCTCCCGATTTGGGGTCTTAGGCTAATATAAATCGTAGTTTTTATCCAATTTGCGTGAAATTTGAAATCTAGAGGTATTTTATGACCATAAAGAGGTGTGCCAAAAATGGTGAGTATCGGTCCATGTTTTGGTATAGCCCCCATATAGACCGATCTCCCGATTTTACTTCTTGGGCTTATAAAAACCGCAGTTTTTATTCAATTTACTTGAAATTGGAAATCTAGAGGTATTGTAGGACCACAAATACGTGTGCCAAAAATTGTGAGTATCGGTCCATGTTTTGGTATGGTCCCCATATAAAACGACCTCCCGATTTGGGGTCTTGGGCTTATAGAAATCGTAGTTTTTATCCAATTTGCCTGAAATTTGAAATCTAGAAGTATTTTATGACCATAAAGAGGTGCGCCAAAAATTGTGAGTATCGGTCCATATTTTGGTATAGCCCCCATATAGACCTATCTCCCGATTTTACTTCTTTGGCTTATAGAAACCGCAGTTTTTATTCAATTTACCTTGGAAATCTAGAGGTATTGTAGGACCACAAATACGTGTGCCAAAAATTGTGAGTATCGGTCCATGTTTTGGTATAGCCCCCATATAAAACGACCTCCCGATTTTGGGTCTTGGGCTTATAGAAACCGTAGTTCCTATCCAATTTGTTTGAAATTGGATATCTAGAGGTATTTTAGGACCATAAGAGGTGTGCCGAAAATGGTGAGTATCGGTCCATATTTTGGTATAGCCCCCATATAGACCGATTTCCCGATTTTACTTCTTGGGCTTCTAGAATCCGAAGTTTTTATCCTATTTGCCTGAAATTGGAAATCTAGAGATATTTTCGGGTCATAAAGAGGTGTGCCGAAAACGGTGAGTATCGGTCCATATTTTAGTATAGCCCCCATAAGAACGATCTCCCGATTTAACTCCTTGGGTTTCTAGAAACCGTAGTTTTTATCTGATTTGCCTGCATTTGTAAATATTCTGATATTTTAGGCTCACAAAAACGTGTATCGGATTAAGTTTTTATCGGTCCATTTGATAATGCCTCCATATAGACCGACTTCACTTCTTGACGGTGTAGAAGGCGCACTGATCATGAAAATTGCTTGAAACTCAATGTAAAATTTCCAGATTTTACTTCCACAGATTTAATGTTTCAAATTAAGACGTTATTTTATAATTTTCTTGCACACTTACAAGAGATGTTAATGATTCCTCTAAAACTCAAACAAAAATGGTTTTTATAAATCCAGAATCTGATATAGTCCTCATAGGTGAAATCTTTAAATTTATCTTCGGGAAGTGTCGTCAAGTCCTCAAGCCCTCCTGAAATTTCAAAGGAAACCCTAATATTTGGTTCATGGTGGTGGGTATTTAAGATTCGGCCGGGCCGAACTTAGTGCTGTATAATTTTTTTTAGAGATGAACTCAATTTTTACTTCACTTGAAGTTTTTTTTTGAAGTGCTAAAAATTCCTTATTTTACGTAGTCATTGATATGCGAGATGTTTCCATTTGTCTGTTTTAAGATATTTGCTTGTATTTCAGATTTTTTTTTTAATGTTATTAAATTTGATTAAGTTATTAACCAACTTTGAAATATACTTACGGAAAATTGGTACAAATTTTGACTGACGGACCTATCACAGATGGTGATGATGCTCTAGCTTATTGCGATTTTTAAGTTTTTATATAATTTCTATTTTCTCTTGATCGATTAAAATCTTATTGGAACTACACATTTATTTAAATAAAGTTATTCGGTTATTCGTTTTGTACAACCTATTCCAAAATGTTTCCTTTCTGGTGAATTCTACCGATTTCCTACCCAGCAAAAAATGGAGCAAAAAATGGAATTAGCGCTGATTTATGTGGGCGATGTTCCGATTTAGAGCAGCTTCTACATAGCTGATATAATTGCTCATTTTAAAAGAAATATTGCTCAGAAGTGATATATAATCTTGAGTATAGCAGAGTAGGCGTGAAGGAAAACAGCACTACCTTTCATGCATCTATACTGCATGAATTGGTTGCAATAACGTAAACGAATGAATAAACTAGTTTGATTACTCGTTTACGTTATTGCCATCTATTCATGCAGTGTGGATGCACTGCCTACTTTATTGTATACCAAAAAGCGCAACTAAACTCTTACTGCTGAAGTAGTTTTTGCTGGGTAGTTCACTCCGATACGAATTTAATGAATGTTGTTCAAAGTAGTTGTTGTTCCATTGCAAGGTTGTCATGTCAGCTATAGTGAGATTGAGACAACCTTAGGCATTAGTGGGACCAGCATATATTCAATATTATATGAACATTGGACTGCCAAAAAATTTGTTCACGTTGAATCGCACACAATTTGTCAGTGGCTCAAAAAGGCTCGTGTCGATTGGTCGAAAGAACTGCTTCTGGATATTTCGCAATCGTACCAGTACAATGCAGAACAGTCTATTCTTAGTGGTACACAGGAATTTGTTTTTCCACCTGTCTTGAAAGAATTTAGGAAAACATCGAAAACGCATCACTCTTCTCCACTATAATGCGAACTCTCACACATCAACTAAACCAACGAAATTTTAGAATACTCAAAACATCGATCATCCAGATTTGGCATCAAAGGACTTCTTTTTAGCCCCGTACGTAAAAATTAAATGTGAGGTTAACGATACCTGGAGAATGTATCTTTTGCAAATGCCTCAATCGGAGTGGCGAAAGTGCTTCGATGTTTGATGATTAATATTTTTTGATCTAAAGGTGGGTATTAAGTTGGAGTTTAGCCGCTAAATTCGTCATTTTTTCACTAAAGTGAAAACACAATCAGTAAAACAAGGCATAAAATTATACATATTTGTTGCATATTTCATTATAACTTGATGGGAATAGCCCAAAGCAAATTTTAACAAAGTTTGTATTCTTTAAAATGGTTTATTAAAGAAAAGTAATCGTGAAAAAATGACGATTTTAGCGGCTAAATTCGAACTTAATATCCACCTTAATACCGAAATAAGAAAGGCCTCATACCCCTCATATATCAGGGACGATAAATGATGTCGACGAACTTAGATACGAGACTAGCATATCAGTTAAAGATATTAGCGCAACGCAAAAACCAAAACCGAAAAAATTTTGGTGGTTACATATAAAGCTGCATATTTATTTTCTCTTTTATTTTCTAGACCTATCTTTTTTATTTAATACCCATCCAAAAGTGATGTTTTTTGTATATATTTTTCATTACAAATGTATATATTATTATTTCCTAAATAATTTAAAAATTGTAAATCTTAAAAAAAGAACTAGTTATAACATAATTATTATACTAGAGTGCCCTTGCATGGGACGTTGTATATAGATCCGCTACACAAAATATTGTTAACTTTTGTTTATTTAAGTTTATTCAAATTTATATTTTGGAAATAAATGAACACTAAAAAAAATGATGTCGACGAAAAAGTACTAAAAATGTATTAGAACCAAAAAGTGATAAAATTCATAATATCAAATTTAAAAACTATTGTATACTTATATTTAAATCTAGACCTTATTGGATTTTTTTTAGAATTAAAAAAAAAAAAACTAGTATATACGGCCGTAAGTTCGGCCAGGCCAAATCTTATGTACCCTCCACCATGGATTGCGTAGAAACTTCTACGAAACACTGTCATCCAGAATCGAATTACTTGGGTTGTGGTATCTTAAAACTTCTTAACATCGTTTTCTAAATTGTGAGTTAGTCCACACGTGACTTTTTTAGACAAAAAAGGTATGTAATGGGTGATACGGTCAAAATTTGGTCAATATAAACTTGACGTATTTCTTTCAATTTTGCACCCCTGAACACCCCTCGTTTTGAAGGTGTGTGTGTGTGTAGAATGTTGCTCCTATTTTGATTTTGGAATTCACTCTTCAGTTGTCAAAATGCCGTCTATGCAAGAAGAGCAGCGTATCAAAATTTTGCTCGCGTATCGCGAAAATCCCAGCTACTCGCACGCAAAGCTGGCAAAATCGCTAAAAGTTGCCAAATCAACCGTTACAAATGTAATTAAAGTGTTTGGGGAACGTTTGTCGACAGCCAGGAAGTCTGGATCGGGGGGAAATCGAAAACCGGAAGCCGCTGAGACGACAAAGAGAGTTGCCGGTAGTTTCAAGCGAAACCCTAACCTCTCTCTCCGAGATGCCGCAAATAAGCTGGGTGTATCGTCTACAACCGTGCATCGAGCCAAAAAACGAGCCGGACTATCGACTTACAAGAAGGTAGTGACTCCAAATCGCGATGATAAACAAAATACGACGGCCAAAGCGCGATCCCAGAGGCTGTACACGACGATGCTGACGAAGTTTGACTGCGTGGTAATGGACGACGAAGCCTACATCAAAGCCGACTACAAGCAGCTTCCGTGACAGGAGTTTTATACGGCAAAAGGAAGGGGAAGGGTAGCAGATATTTTCTAGCACATAAAACTGTCAAAGTTCGCAAAAAAATATCTGGTTTGGCAAGCCATCTGTACCTGTGGCTTGAAAAACAGCATTTTCATAGCTTCCGGGACTGTCAACCAAGAAATTTACGTGAAAGAGTGTTTGAATAAACGTCTGCTGCCTTTCCTGAAGAAACACGGTTGTTCCGTACTGTTTTGGCCGGATTTGGCATCTTGCCATTACGGTAAAAAGGCCATGGAGTGGTACGCCGCCAACAACGTGCAGGTGGTTCCCAAGGACAAGAACCCTCCCAACACGCCAGAGCTCCGCCCAATTGAGAAATACTGGGCTATTGTCAAGCGGAACCTAAAGAAGACCAAAAAACTGCTAAGGACGAGCAGCAGTTCAAGGCAAACTGGCTTTCTGCGGCGAAGAAGGTGGCAGGTATCAAGCGTGAGGCCCGGCAATTCGGATTTGGAAAAGCGAAAGCCTAACTGAATATTTTTCCTGAATTTTATACTAGTTGAACTTGAAAAAGAAATTTAATTTGATTTTTTAAATAAACGATTTCACCGATTTACACGCGTTTTCCCTTGGCCAAATTTTGACCGTGTCACCCTTTACTTACACCACCTACCAAATTTCAACCGAATCGGATGAATTTTGCTCATCCATGAGGCTCCGTAGGTCAGACCTGGGGATCGGTTTATATGGGGGCTATATATAATTATGGACCGATGTGGACTATTTTTTTCATGGTTATACAGACATCATGTACCAAATTTCAGCCGGATCGGATGAAATTTGGTTCTCTTAGAGGCTCCGCAAGCCAAATCGGGGGATCGGTTTAGATGGGGGCTATATATAATTATGGACCGATGTGGACCAATTTTTGCATGTTTGTTAGAGACCATATTATTACACCATGTATCAAATTTCAGCCGGATCGGATGAAATTTGCTTCTCTTAGAGGATTAGCAAGCCAAAGTTGGGGGTCCGTTTATATGGGGGCTATACGTAAAAGTTGACCGATATGGCCCATTTGCAATACCATCTGACCTACATCAATAACAACTATTTGCGCCAAATTTCAAATCGATAGCGTGTTTCGTTCGGAAGTTAGCGTGATTTCAACAGACGGACGGACGGACATGCTCAGATCGACTCAGAATTTGACCACGACCCAGAATATATATACTTTATGGGGTTTTAGAGCAATATTTCGATGTGTTACAAACGGAATGACAAAGTTAATATACCCCCATCCTATGGTGGAGGGTATAAAAAGTTATTTTGCTAAATGTTATTTATATAGAAAATTTTGTCAAAAATGTATTTCTATAGAAAATTTTTTAAAAATTTCATTTCTAGAGAAATTGTTGTCAAAATTTTATTTCTTTAGAACATTTTGTAAAAATATTATTTCTATAGAAAATGTCAAAATTTTTATTTTTATAGAAAATTTTGTCAAAATTGTATTTCTATAGTAACATTTTGTCAAAATTTTATTTACATAGAAAATTTTGTCAAAATTTTATTTCCATAGAAAATTTTGTCAAAATTTTATTTCTATAGAAAATTTTGACAAAATTTTATTTCCATAGAAAATTTTGTCAAAAGTTTCAATAGAAAGTTTATGAAGCAGTACCTCCTTCTGGGTGTTTAAAATATATGTACACTATCTTATAATAAAAGTGGTAGAAAAAAATCACATTTCACGTTTCACATTTGCGGACGAATGTGGTATAGACAATATTCCTCTCAAAAATGTTGAGATTCTGCAATAAAAACTAAAATATCCTCATTTTAGAATATGTTGATCTCTTCAATGTTCTCTATTTATAGTTTTGAGAGTTGAGTTGATATCTAAGAAACGTTCACATTTAGGGCAAAATAACTCTATATAGAGTAATTGTGATGAAAAAGTACCAAATGGCTCGCGATCGTGCCACGGTGCTCTTGGCAGACGAAATGTATCAAAAAAAGCACAACTTTATCAACCCTGTCATATATCTTTAACTCTTTCTTATTTGTAAAATCTTACTTCTTTCATTATTATTATATCAACAGACTATTCCATCGCTATTTCGATCAGCAAATAGTTTGGCATTAACCATCATATACCTATTCTATGTGTCTGCAAAATGCATTACAATATTAATGATGAGCTGGTTAACTAGCCTGGAATGTAAGAAAACTGGAATATGCATACATCGATGCGCCACATCGGCTGACAGGGAGGAAATCTATGAAATGGTGAGAGCGATTTGCAAGTACATTGTATTAACCGGCAGTAAATTGATTTTCAATTTTAGGTTAATCACTTGTCGTTGAAGCTATTCAATCATGCTGTTGAATTTAATGCATGTGCTTATTTTACATTGAATATGGATACACTTTCTGGCGTAAGTTCTTATTTATTTTTTATTTTATTTTGATTTTTCTAATGCGGACAATTTACAAAAACAAAAATCTTTCTTTTTTCAGTTTTGTGGCGCTGTTAGCTCATATCTCATAATTTTGATACAATTTAATATAGAACAGCAACAGGTTAAGTCAGCAGTCACAAATGGAGACGGTACGCAAGTCCTCAAGGATAATGGCACGTTTGTTAACTTGCTTGCTCAGAATTTTACAGCTATGATTTCACAAATATTCACAGAAGGAATTAATTAATCATTATATCTAACATAGTTCATTATTTAAGAAATTAAGTTACTTTCAGGAACTAAAATTCATTATGCACCTAATGTTACATGTTACACCCATGGTCGCCTAAATTTTGTCCACCTTTGA